>NC_133619.1:388323407-388540907 GCF_048593235.1 Sminthopsis crassicaudata | reverse complement strand
AAAAAAAAAAGACAATTCCTAATTCCACTGTGACTGGTAAGGTTTATACTTAGTGCTCAAAATAGAACATTAACATATGATTTAATAAAAAACATGTTTTATAGTTCTATTTACATATACTACTTGAGATCCATTATGGGTTTAAGTAATTTGTTGTTGTTGTTGTTACTTATCCCATTGGTAATTTTTTTCCCTCTCATTTTGAGGAGGGCCTCAAGTCAGCTATCCTGGATTCCCCTCCCAGTACTGCTTTTGATTCTCTAGGTTTCAAATTCAATACTAGAAGCCTATTCTAGTTTAGGACTCCCTTTGCTCTTTTTTTAGCTTCCTTTTATGGATTGTAATATTTTGGGGGACAAGGAATGAATTTATTTTGCCTATCCCATCACTTAGTTCATAGTGCCAAGTCTATAGTAAATGTGTAATAAAAAACTTGTTGGCTTACCTTGTCTCTTGTGGTGGTTTGGTCTAAAAAACTAAACACATTACTGAGAATTGTTTGTAAGAGAAAGTGTTTTGCAAGTTTGGAATAAGTGATTTTTAAGTGAAATTTTGAATTATAACTACTATGCAAGTTGTAGAGTGCCTGAATAAAGAGTTATTATTATTATTTATAGCTATATGGAGATTCAAGACTGAAATTGGATACATGCAATTTCCAATTTTTACAATTTTATTTGGTAGAAAATTTTGAGGTCTAAAAATCAATGTGCTATTATTTTTTCCATTTAAATGATACCTATTCCTCAGAATATTAAAACTCAGGAAGTTCAAGTTACATATCCTTAGTTGTTAAGGCAGTGGGTCATCTCCCTTTTTCTCTCTCTCTCTTTCACATACACACACACTGCACTTAATAAAATCCACTGGTTTTCTATTGACTCCAGGAACAAATACAAAATGCTCTATTTAGCACTGAAAGTTCTTTATAACCTAACCCCTTATGATATTTCTGGTTTTCTTAAACATTACTCTATATTTGTAATAGTCTGATGACTCTGGTCTTCTTGCTGTTCCTCAAATAAGAAAATTCACCACTCAGCTCTCTGATTTTTTTTCTAGTAAATTCATTTGTTTTTTAATACACATTGTTTTATGGATCATGTTGGAAGAGAAAAATCAGAGCAAAAGGGAAAAAAAAAACTTGGTAGAGTTAAAAACAGAGAAAAAGAAGTGAACATAGCATGTGTTGATTTATATTCAATCTCAGATCTCTTTTTTCTGGATGCAGATGGAATCTTCTGTCCAAAGTCTATTGGGATTGCTTTGAATCACTGAACCACTGAGAAGAACCAAGTCTTTCATAGTTGATCATCACACACTCTTGCTGTTATTGTGTACAATATATTCCTAGTTTGGCTTATTTTGCTCAGCATCAGTTCATGTAAACCTTTCAAGGCCTTTCTAAAATGAGTTTGCTCATCATTCATTATTCAAAAATAATATTCTGTTATCTTCATATACTACAACTTGTTAATCCATTTTCCAATTGATGGAAATCTATTCATTTTCCAATTTTTGATACCACAAAAAGAATTGCAACAATGTGGGTCTTTTACCCTCCTTTAAGATTTCCTTGGGACATACATCTAGGAATGGCACTTTTGGATCAAAGGGTTTATACAGTTTTATACCTCTTTGGGAATAGTTCTAAATTGGTCTCCAGTATGGTTATATTATTTCACAATTCCACCAATTGTGGAATTATGTCCCAGTTTTCCAGCATCCCCTCCAAAAGTTATCATTATCTTTTCCTATCATCTTAGACAATTTGACAGGAGTTAGGTGGTACTTCAGAGTTGTTTTAATTTGCATTTTTCTAATCAATAGAGATTTAGAGCATTTTTTTTTCATGTATCCTATAGATAGCTTTAATTTCATTATCTGAAAATTGTCTGTTCATATCTTTTGATCATTTATAAATTCGGGAATGACTTGGATTCTTGTAAATTTTCTTAGGGAGTTCTTTATTTTAGAAAAGAGATCTTTATCAGAAATACTGGCTATAAAGATTTTTTCCCCAGCTTTGTTCTTTCCTTTTAATAGTTTTTTGTTGATTTTTTGTGTGTGTGTGCAAAAATTGTATTAATTTAATATAATCAAAGTTGTCCATTGTGCATTTTATAATGTTTTCTAGTTCTTCTTTGGTCATAAATTCCTCCCTTTTTCAATGACTTGATAGGTAAATTAATGTGTTTGCAGTATCATCCTTTATTCCCAAATTATGTACCCATTTTGACCTTATTTCAATATGGGGTGTGAGATGTAGGTCTATGCCAAGTTTCTGATGTATTTTTTTTCAATTTTCCCAGCTATTTTTGTCAAATAGTGAGTTCTTATTCCAGAAGCTAGAATTTAAGAATTATCAAATGAAAGATTATTATAGGCCTTGTTTTTTGTGTAGTGTATATCTAATCTATTCCACTGATCCATTACTCTATTTCTTAGTCAGTACCAAATGATTTTAATTACTGCTACTTTATAATGTAGTTTTGGGTTTGATATTGCTAAGCTACCATCATTTGTATTTTTTTTTCATTTATTCCCTTGATATTCTTGACCTTTTGTTCTTCCAGATAAATTTTGTTATTATTTTTTCTAGTTCCATAAAATAACAGTTTGGCAGTATTTTTGGTATGACACTGAACAAGTAGAACAATTTAGGCAGAATTGTTATTTTCGTTATATAAGCTCGATCTTAACAATTCATATTTTTTCAATTGTTTAGATCTGACTTTATTTGTGTGAGAGTATTGTGTGATTGTGTTCATATAGTTCTTAGGTTTGTCTTGGCAGGTAGATCCCCAAGTATTTTATTTTGTCTACAGTAATTTTAATCTCTTGCTGATGGACTTTGTCAGTAGTATATAGAAATGCTAATGATTTGTGTGGATTTATTTTGTATTCTGTAACTTTGCTAAAACTGTGAATTGTTTCCAGTAGGTTTTTGGATGATTTTCTAGGATTTTCTAAGTATATCATCATATCATGTGCAAAGACGGATAGTTTTATTTCCTTATTGCCTATTCTAATTCCTTTAATTTTTTTCTTATTTTTAAAAACATCATTTCTAGTACAATGTTAAATAATAGTGAAGATAATGGGCATCCTTGTTTCATCCCTGATCTTATTGAGAATGTGTCCTGCCCTCCAATACAAATAATGCTTGCTGTTGGTTTTAGTTAGATGCTGCTTATAATTTTATAAGCTCTATATATGCTTTTATAAGCTCTTTTGCTCTATGCTTTCTAGTGCTTTTAATAGGAATAGGTGTTGTATTTTGTCAAAAGCTTTTTCTACATTTATTGAGATTATGATATGATGTCTGTTGGTTTTGTTATTGATATTGGATTTGTTATTGATAATTGGTTAATTATGATAATACTTTTCCTGATACATTCCTAGTATAAATTCCATTTGGTCATATTATATTATCCTCCTAATAAGATGCTGTAATATCTTTGCTAATATTTTATTTAAATTTTTTGCATCAATATTCATTAGGGAGATCCTTTTTCTGTTTTGGCTTTTTTGGTTTTAGATATAAGTACCATATTTATGTCATAGAATGAATTTGGCAGGGCTTCTTCTTTACCTTTTTTTTCCCAAATAGTTTACATAGTATTGGAATTGATTGTTCTTTAAAATAGTTAGTAGAAATCCCTTATTAATTCATCTGACCCTGAAGATTTTTTCTTAGGGAGTTCGATAATGGCTTGTTTAACTTCTTTTTCTAAAATGGGAGTATTTAAATATTTTATTTCCTCTTCTGTTCATCTAGGAAATTTATCTTTTTGGAAATATTCATCTATTTGGATTAGATTGTCAGACTTGCTGCTATAGAGTTGGGCAAAATATCTCCTAATTATTGATTTTATTTCTTTTTCATTGGTGGTAAATTTGCCCTTTTTCCTTTTTTTTTTTTTTTTTTTTTTTTTTTGATGCTGGTGATTTGTTCTTTTTTCCCCTTTATCTAATCAAATTAACCAAAATTTTACCTAGTATGTTGTTGTTAGGTTTTTTTTCATAAAACCAACTCTTAGTTTTATTTATTAGTTCAATTTTTAAGTTTCAATTTTATTAATCTCTCCTTTGAGTTTCAAAATTTCTAATTTGGTATTTAATTCTAAATTTGGTATTTAAACCAGGGATTTTTAATATGTTCTTTTTCTAGCTTTTTTAGTTGCTTGCTCAATTCATTGATCTTTTCTTTCTCTATTTTATTCATGTAACTATTTAAAGATATAAATTTCCCCTAAGAACTGATTTGGCTGCATCCCTATATATTTTGGTATGTTGTCCCATTATTATCCTTCTCTTGGATGAAATTATGAACTGTTTCTGTAATTTGTTGTTTAACCCACTCATTTTTTAGAATTTTATTATTTAATTTCTTATGGGTTTTTAGTCTGTCTTTCCTTGCCCTTAATTGAATATAATTTTCATTGTATTGTGGTCAGAAAAGGAAGTGTTTATTATTTCTGCTTTTCTGTATTTTATTGTGATGTTTTTGTACCCTAATGCATGGTCAATTTTTGTGAAAGTGCCATATGCTGCTGATAAAAAGATGTAGTCTTTTCTGTCCCTATTCAATCTATCATCACTAGGTTTTCTAGGATTCTATTAGCCTCCCTAGTTTCTTCCTTATTTATTTTGTGGTTAAATTTGTCTGATTCTGAGAGGGGAGATCTATGTTCTTTCTCTAGCTATCCCCCCTGCCTACAATTTTCTCTTTTCTCCACTCCAACTATTAACTTCTCTTGTTTCCTTTACATTCTAACTGAAATTCCACCTTCTACAGAAAGCCTTCTTCTCTAACACCTCTTAATTCTAAAATGCTAATGCTTTCCCTCCATTAATTGTTTCATGTTTACCTCTTAGGATTCTTACAAAGTACTAAGACAGTGGAATTTATAGAGACGATAATTATCTAATTTAGCATAGTTCAAAATGATTGATCTGATCCTACAAGAGATGTTATGGGCCAGAAGTAGAGACAGATTCATTCCACCTTCCATGTTTGTGGTGGCTGGAGGCTGAAGCTGGCAAAAGCAAAGAACTAGTGGCAGGAGCTCTCAGAACCAAGGAGAGAGATAGGCCTCTAAGAAAGCTAACTGGGCCCCAGAAAAGAGACAAGACTTGGAAAGAGACAGTAAAGGATTTGGACTTTAACTCCTGGCTGCATTTGGAGTGATTATACTGAACTGAAACAAAGGCTGCCTCAGAAGGCCCCCAAAAAACCTGCTCCCAGAGAACATTATATTTTAGAGAAGAATATTGCACTGTACGTGACTTGCTTTGTATATATTTGTTTGCATATTGTTTCCTTCATTAAATTATAACTTATTGGGGGAAGTGATTGTCCTTTGCCTCTTTGCAATCTCAGCACTTAGTACAGTGCCTGGTATATAGAAGACATTTAACAAACATTTATAAAGAAGAACTACCTTGAATTTAAGCAGATGAGTTATGATGTGCATTTAACAAAGGCTACTCTTAACAGAAGGACAAGCTCCATTATAAGATATGTCTCC
This sequence comes from Sminthopsis crassicaudata, assembly GCF_048593235.1. Classification (NCBI taxonomy): domain Eukaryota; kingdom Metazoa; phylum Chordata; class Mammalia; order Dasyuromorphia; family Dasyuridae; genus Sminthopsis; species Sminthopsis crassicaudata. The sequence goes on along the minus strand of NC_133619.1, from coordinate 388,535,373 downwards.
TAAAGGCAGACTAACTAAGACAAGGGACATTTGTTTTGGATAGACTCTACCTAGTAACATTAAGATACCTAACATTCTGGATTAACCTAAGGATGTTTGTGCTCAGGTAGCCTCCAGTTTCTCATGATATTTCATATGAAATAGAAGCTAAAAATAGGAGCAATGGATTTGAAGAGAGGCAATCTGTGACCAAATTATTTCTCTATCATTTAGTACCTTTGTGATTTTAGGGAGACAACATGTCTGAGCCTCCTTAAGCCACCTATAAAATAAATGGGTTTATTTTATATGTCCTCTAATCCTTTTCAATTCTGGATCTATGATTCAATTGATACAGATTATTAAATCACACATTCTTCTCTGATAGCTAAGTTGAATTTAATATATTATATATTATATAGAAAAATCAGGGTTAGGGTCAATATTCTTTGTTGACTTAGAAGGATGTCATTCAAATTTGGCTTTCATTTTTTTTGAAGACAGTATCTTACCTTTTGTCTTATACCACAAAATCTTAAGACTATAACTACAAAAGTGGATCGCCAGCTTTTTAGAGCTGTGGCATCTTTTTTTCTGTTTATTATATTTCCTAGGCCCTCCACTTCTAAAAATACTGCTTGGCACATACAGTCACTATATGTGTGATTCATACATATACCTACACATTAGTAAACAAACAATTTGACAGATTGTTTTACTTATAAACTTACAGAACATTGGAACTAGAAGAAATATTGAGTTTTGGAGGGAGTTTCATTCAGTAGATATAAGTTCAAATATCTTCAGTTTACACATTTCTTTTTTCCCTAACAAGGATTTGCACAAACCCCTATGCGATTTGGCATTTAAGAAAGGAGCAAATCATTACCTGAGTAACATTCTTTAGGGGGAAGAAAGGAAGGAAATAAGAATGCATGTGTGTGTGTTTATGCACATGTGCATGTGTGTAATATACATATACAGAAAGAGAGAGAGAGAGAGAGAGAGAGAGAGAGAGAGAGAGAGAGAGAGAGAGAGAGAGAGAGAGGAGAGGGAGAGAGGAGAGACAAAGACAGAGACAGAGGTGGGGGAGAGAGGAGAGACAAAGAGAGGGAGAGAGAGAACGAGCACCTACAAAGAGTAAGATACTGCATTCAGTACTTTTTATAAATAGCATCTCTCCCTTGCAACAGTTCTACAAAGTAGGTATTATTATTATCCCTAATTTTTAGTTGAATTTTTTTTTTGCAAAGGAAAAAGGGACCTAAATATTCCAGGTGCTTAGATTTCTAAAATCACATTGTCTTTAGTTTTGCCTCATATATACATTTTTTTTCTGGTGGTGTGATAATATCAACAGTGATTTTTACAGAAGAAGGGAAAAAAAAAAAAAAAACAACCTAGTGTCTTGAAGCCAAAAGCCTTATTTGCTGCGAAAATTGCAAATGTTTGCCTGGAGCAAATATGTGAAAATTTGCAATTTGTTGTAGGTGTGGAATTTTGCTATTTTTCACAGTGGAAGAACTGTTCCATGTAGTTTGTTTTCTTCCCCTTCCCCCCTTAGATGTGTGAATTTTCAAAGAAAATCAGAGATCTTCCCATGTAGATACAAAAGTTTTGCAGGTAAATAGTTCTAGTCAAACAGCAACTTTAAATTCTAAAAGATAGGATGATCCCTTCTGATATTTTACAAATAGGATGGGACCACCCATTGAGGCAAAGACAATGTGTCCAATGACCTATTGCATTTCCCTCTGGTGCTACAATTCCATATTCAAGATAGTCCATTATTGCCACAACTTTAAGAACAATATTACAAAATGTCAATTGATGAGATATGGCGCAGGGCAGAGTTGTGGGAACCCCTCTTTGATCAGCACAGGTCCAATGTGAAAAAAATTTATGAACCTGAAAAGTTAGACTAGCAAAAAGAAGTTTATTGGCACTGAGAAGTCAGCTTTTGCTGGGAGGCTGGTTTCTTCAGTGGCAAGGTCCTGACAGAGAAGTAAAGGTGTAGTAGAGAAATCCTGGAAGAGACATAAAGAAAGGTTAATGCTGAGAAAAGGGTGTCTTCTTAGTGGGCAGGGGTCCTGGCAGGCAGCTATGCCAGGGAGAGTTCCCTTGGCCTGGCATGGTCCTGCTTTTGGCCCTCTGCAAAGAAATGAGCCCCAAAGTTGCCCTTTAAAAAGAGATTTAAGACTAAAGTTTCAATTGAATAAGATTACTACCCCCAGGCCTAGATTTCCAGTAGAATGGGATCATTTACTGAGAGAGTTCCTGAGCCAATTTTTAGCTCAATAGAGGTCAATAGTCCACCAAGATAATAGAATAAAACCACTTTATCTTGATTCCGTGGGGCTGGTCTTTCCAGAGACAAGAGTTCAAGGAGAATTTCTCCCCTTCAAGGAGTTTCTCAAGCATTTTCCTCATCTGGCTCCCTCTCCAGGTCAGGGCAGTTTTGGGATTCCCCCATCACAATGAATCTGTGATCTCACTGCTGTGGGTATTTTTTCTGGGGATGCCTATTGTATAACTCCTCCATATTAACCCATGCTGTAAAACACTTGACTGTATTTTTCCATAAATTTGCTAAAGGATGTCCCTATGTGGGATATTTCCTTGAGTAATCCTGTATCATATGCAAATAGCATTATATTAGAATATATTAGATGGATTATTCTAATTTAATTAATATTCTCTTTAGAATAATACTGCTATGTTAGAATTCTGATTGAAAAATCAATAAACTATAAATCTTTAACTATTAGGAGAGAGATCCTTTTGGGAATCTAATGAATATGAAATTTGCATGAAGAGTTAGAGATCAGTGGTTTAAAGGGATCTCAGATGCCATCAGCTTTGATACTGTCCTTTTTGTAGTTAAGGAATCCATGATTCAAATGAAATTAAGTTCCCTGACAAAGGCAGAGATAATGAGGTGGGATTTGAATCCAAGTATCAGATTTCAAAGTCTGTGATTTTATTCTCTGTACCAAATTCCAAGTAAGCTATGGCACATTTATTTATTTCTAAAACCCAAATTGATTTATTTCATTACTAAAGCATAATGCCTTTCAATCAGTTGTAAGGGAATTCTTGCTAGTAGCCAGGTTGTAATGAATCAAAAGTACATTAAACAAACATTAGTCTTCCTCCTTGATGATAGCAATACAGTGAATACTCTGACCTTGTTCTCTTAGACCAAGTGGCTACATATCTCTACAAAGTTCTAAGGGTATTCTTGAGCTATTGGAGTGTGTCTTTTCTAATTCTATCATTATCAACCTCTGCTCTGTCATCCTCCACTGTTAACCACCAAGAATAAACATTGCAATTTCATTATTTAATTAGCATTTCTCAACTTTTACAAAAAATATATTGACTTCTCAAACATAGTAAGAAAGAAAACTTCTACACGTTTATGGAGGCTGGAGGGTCTGTCCTTGATACCACCTGAGTCCTGATGAGAGTGGACAGAGACTTAAGGTAATTTCTCTACTCCTTGACTCTTGGTAGTGTGCTTTGTAGACTTTTTGAAATTCACAGAATTATAGCCAACTCTACTTACCTTTACTTAGAAAAATGAATGAATGGACACAACAGACAGAAGCAACAACAGGGTCATATTCTCTTGATTTCACTCTAGCTGTGGATGAAAGAGGGTATGAAATCTTTCCTCAAGCAGAGATTCTCAGAAACATGCTCCCCTCCAATGTCAACTAGTGCAGGAAGACACCACACTCAAAGCCCTTGATAACTAATGAATTTGAGAATACACCGCAGTTCTGGCTACTCAATCAAAAAAAGTTCAAGTTTGTCCCATAGATATTAGACTAAATCAATTTATGAAGCAAACATGCTGATGCTATCTGCTCACCAGATTCCTGTGAAAGAAACAACACTCATATTCCTGTATAATGGAATGAAAGAAAAACCTGTGTTTCTTGCTGTAGACCCTCTCTGGTCATTCTATGCATGAATAGCTTCAAAGGAAATTGTACAGATAGTAGGCCTTGGTTTTTACCTAAAGCATACAGAACTTTTGCTCTCTCTTTACCCCCACGTCCAAATCAGTCATTGATTTGGTTGTCCCATAAGATTTTAAGATGTATCAAGGGAATGAAACTGTAGGATTATCTATGTCTATCCTCTGAAGAATTTGGGATTGAAGACTCTGCATATTTGCAAATATTTGCACATTTGAATTCACATACACACATATGTATATATTTGTGTTTATATTTACATATATATATGTATACACCTATACATGTATACATATATGGATATATGTATTGTTATGCATGTGTGTGTATATATATATATATATATATATATATATATACACACATACACAGACACTATACTTGTGTATAAGTGTATCTGTACACGTTGTACAAAGAATGCTAGGTATCAATCCAAAAGACCATAGGAGCTTTATGGTGCCTCAAAGGCAATCTCTATTATCTAAAACACGTTTCTCATTTTATAATTAGGATATCAAACCCCAGAAGGTAAAATTAGACCATTTTTGTGATCACAGATTAAAAGGTAAAAGATATTATTTAGTCTAAATCTCACATTTTACAGATGAGGAAACTGAGGCCTCAGGAAGTTAAGATATTTGCCTAAAGTTCTATAAGTAATAAGTGACAGAGCTAGGAACCCAGGAACTATGACCCTAGATTCATTTCCTTTTATTGTACCATGCTACTGCTTCACTATTAAGTCAGTCAGAATGCAAACAAATAATTTGTGACACCAAATATAGTACTTTATTCTGATTCTTTAGCCTTACAGTCACAAGTTAAGTTTTCTAACTTCCCTAAGCTTCACTTAATTATCATATCTGCAATATCTACTCTATAGGTTTATTATAAATAGGACTATTTGTCAATTGTAGGATGCCATGGAAAAGTGAGCACTATTGCTATTGTGATAAGAAAAAGAAGTGGGTGGCTCAGGATCTCATGGACTATCCTCCAAATCCAAATCCAAAGTTATTTTCAGAACACTACATTTTTGATTGATTGCTTTCATTCAATACTCCTGTCAGTTCATCTCTCAGGGCACTAATTTTAGTAAGCCCTTAGTACAAGGTCCCCGGACTTTCCAAAGTGTCATTTAATTCAAATTGTTGTTCAGTCATTTTTTCAGTTGTGTCCAATTTTTTGTGACCCCATTTGGAGTTTTCTTGGCAAAAATACTATAGTGGTTCACAATTTTTTTTTCTCCAGCTCATTTTACAGATGAGGAAACTAAGGCAAACAGAATTAAATAACTTGCCCATGGTCACACAGCTGATAAGTGCCTGAGGCCAGATTTGAACTCAGGAAGATGAATCTTCCTGACTTTAGACTTGGCACTCCATCCACTGTCCTCACTAGTTGTCCAATTCAATCAATTTATTCTACATCATAATAGTTGAAAAAGAAGAGTAAAAAGCCCTTTTCCCCCTTTAAAAAAAAAAAAAGTAACAACATTTCAACAGTTTATGGGAGAATGTTTTCCTCTCCCTCTCTTTTTATGCTTTTTGCTCTAGTATGGAAAGAGACAATGAATGACTCCTTATATAATCTTAAATTGATGAGATTCTCCCACTTAATCTATTTAATTAAAAATTATGATTGACCACCTTAGAGTTTGAATAGGTATACATTCACTGCCACCTGATGCTCAATATAATACATGAATCAAAGTCAAAGTATATAAACATAAGCATATGCCATTGTCTTAGATCTCTAACATCTCTTTTTGTCATTCCTTTCAAGAGTTTTTTTTAAGCAAGACTCAGTATTTTTATGGTTTTTCTTGGTGTCACATAGATATTAGACTAAAAATCAATTTATGGAGTATTTGTGCCTGCTACAAATCTCTCTAAGAAACTTCATCCTGCCTTTTTAGATGATGATATTACATATCACCTTGCCTTTCTGGAAACAATTTCCTCAGATTATTCCACATTAAGGATTAAATCAACCAAACATGCTGATGATATCTGCTCACCAGATTCCTGTGAAAAAAACCAACACTTATATTCCTGAATAAGTGAATATGTTTTTCTTGAAGTCACATAATCTTTAAAATGGTTGCCTGGTTTTTCTCATCTGCATGATCTGGGGAAATCTCTATTGAAATTAGACAAAGGTTAGGAAAACCAATAATGTAATTATTAATCATATGCAAAGGTGAGAGAAAGGAAAACAAAATAAAATATTTATGTTATCTTTTTAGTTCTTTAGATAGAGGATTGTCTAAAAATTACAATTAAAACAAAGTTAGCTAATATGAGTTTTAACTAGGATAGTGCACTTACTAGAATTCAATAGATTAAGAGAATTAGACATTAATAAACATCAAATCAATTTAGAAATCAAATATAGCACAAATGGTTCTTTTACCTCAGTATTCTAAATCACAGCTGCAAGATTTATTGCTGGGTTTTTTTTCCCCCTTCCCTATGGAGAATGTTTCTTTAGGCTTAATTCTTTAGTGCCTTTCATCTATAGATCAACCTTCCGGCCAAGCTTTCTACTAGCCAATAAGCACCTAAGGAATATCTCCTTCTATGTCCTGATCTCATTGCTACCTCCTTTCCTTATTCGGCCAATTAGCTTTACAGTCCATAGCTGTCACCAGACTAACTACCTTGGAACCCCTAGATAAAAGCTTCTTATCCTAGGCTGCTCTATTCATCAGGAATCTAGCAATACCATGGTTTGTAGAGCTTTCCATGAAAATACCTCCCACTCAACTGATTTGTGGTCCCTAATGAACCATAGGCTGATGGACAATTATTCATCTGGCTCAGACATATAGAACTTTTGAAGCTAGGATACTTGGGAATCTCACAAAGCTGTATATGTGCCTTCCAATTTAACTTTAGATAGAAGATTTTGACACAAGTTAGGAATAGAACATCAACCACAATTGCCCAAAAAGAGCAACTTTCCTTTGAATGCTCCAGTTCTCTGTAAACTGGTTGTACAAACCAAAAATAATAAGGATTTGCAATTTCTCTCGTTTAAAAACAGTAGTACTGAGGCACAATTAAAAAGAACCTTTCCTCTGCACCATCATCAGCTTGCCTTGTATCTAGGAAATGGCTATACACTTTCTTAAAGTCCTTTAAGTAACTTTGTTGGGCTGCCAATATTTTGTTTTAAATCAAAACAGCAAACAGGCCATAGAATAAGAAGTCATTTGGAAAACCACTTGCTGAACCCTTTACAACTAAGCTGCCATTTCTACTTGACAGCAAGACCTAGACATCCCAGTAGCCTTTTAATACCTTTATGCAATTCATTATCAGGTAACCAGGCTATCAGAAATCATCATAAGACAGGAGGGTGTGTGTTAGTAATTCGAAGACATGGCTTGAAAAATGACTGTTTGGGGTTACTTACAGTATTATCTCATTCAGCATTCCCTGCCAGAGTGTGAAGGACAAAGAGGAACAGGGAGCCATGAAAGAAAAACAGAAACACTTTTTAAATATTCAATGGACTCACTCTAATGGATCTCCTCCCATCCCGGCAAGCAATTGGCATGAGGAACATTCCATAGGAACTACAATTGTAATACTGGGTACTTTGCCCTGGCTTTCAGACATAGGTCAAAGCCAGGTACCCTGTATCCCTCAAAAAAAAAAAAGTTGCAGGGGATAATGGGAATAAGAAAGAAGGGAAGGGAGAGAAAAGAGTTTATAAGTACTAAAGTATTTATTCAGTGTGATTAAATGCTTTCCTCCTCTAAGTTTTCCTCTGCCTCTGAGCTTCTAGTAGAAGAATATACAGGATAAAAGGATAGTTTATTCATCTTTTCTAAGATTTAGATTGATATAGTGCTGTTTTTTGAGGCAACTCGGCGAGGTCACTGAACTTGTAAATGCAGACTTGTTCCCTGTGGAATTTCCTTGCTAAAATACTGTTTTTCATTGATTGATAGGTTGAAAAACATGAAATTTACTTCGCTCAGATCTTCTTCCCCAGAACAATGCCAACAGCCATAAGATGTGTGATTAAGAAACCTCAGAAAGGAGAGAAGGAAAGGAGGGGGACAGAGGAAAGGGGGCACATGAAGAGGCCTTGTAACTTTTTAGCCAACCTGGTTCAGCTATTTACTCTGACATGCTGCAGGGCTGTAAGAATGGATTTTTTCATCTTAAACTTTTAAATAAGAACACAAGTTGGTCCACACATCTCCTATTCCTGGATAACTTAAGGTCTTTTTAAATATGCAACAAAGGCAACATAAATTGTTGGGGGAAAAAAACAAACAAACAAACATTAAATCAGAATATTGGAAACCTGAGTTTAATTCTATCCCTTTAGCAAATCCTACCTGTCCTTTAAAACCCAATTTAATAATCAGGGGATCTCACCTAAATCAAAACACATTTCTGCTCCATTATTTTACTGGCCTGATTGTAAAAGGCCATGTTGCAAATTTAGAGCAAAAAACTATTTCCAGTAATTTCTCAGTGTGCTTTCTACCATACAAAGTAGCTAAGATGAATGTTGATTTAAGAAAATCTTTTGGACTTAGACAAATAGATTAAAATCAATCTCTCAAATTTGTGCATCAACCCTGAGATAATAATACTAATAATTTATAACTCATATACTCTAATAATTCACATTCAGTACTTTAAAGCACTTCACATCTACTTTCTCATTTGATCTGCATAAATTCTATTATCTTCCCCATTATACAACCAGGATGCTGAGTCTGAGACAGATTAAGTGACTGGCCAAAATCCTGGAGCTAATAATAAGCATGTGAAGAGAATTCTAGTTGAGGTCTTTCTGACTCCAAGTATCCCTTGGAAGCCTCTTACTCTAACTGCTGTATTCATAGGCTCAATGGGATTAGTTTGATCAGTACACAGATCACTGGAGAACTTTTTAATATACTGCCCCTCCTCAAAAAAATCAAATCTATGTTTAAGTTTAATTCTCTAGATAACATGATGTCTCAGCTTCTGTTCACATCTAAAAATGTGCCCCCTTTCATTGTTATTATGTCAAGGTAATACTTAATCCCAATCTTAACATCTACTCTCTGTATGATCTAAAACACTTTCATTCTCTAGGCTTATTTTCTTGTTTTTAAATTAGGGATAGAAGTCAGGAGGATCTGAGTTCAAATCTGAACTCAGATACTTAATATTTCCTGGCTGTATGACAACCTGGGCAAGTCACTTAACCCCAATTTTCCTCAGCAAAAATAAATACATAAAATAAAATAGGAATAAGCATATATACACATATAATATACACATACACACATATAACACATATTTTACATATACACATGTTAGTCTAGGGGAACTTGATAAAATTAAATAATATTTCAACAATAATACACATATACAGTGTTTTAAGGTTTACTTTCCCAACAATCACCCTATAAAATTGTGAGGAAAGGTAAATCTTAAAGCATTATAAATGTATGTTTGTAATTCTATGTATCTGTAATTCTATGTATCTGTACATGTATATAATACATATATACTTTTTAAACTTTTCTACTAATAACCCCCTGAAATGCATATTACTTATATGTATATATGTAAATATGTATTTCATCAGACTATTATTCTGGAAGATAAATCTTAAACCTGCTTTTCTTTCTCTATTTCTTTCTTTCTATATATGTACAAACACACACACAGGTATGTGTATGTATGTGTGTGTATGTGTGTGTGCGTGTGTGTGTGTGTGTGTGTGTGTGTGTGTGTGTGTGTGTGTGTGTTGGTCAGCTAAGTAACACAGTAGATAGAACTCTGGGCCTAAAGCCAGGAACACATCTTCATGTATACAAATCTGACTTCAGACACACTAGCTGTGGGACCCTGGACAAGCCACTTAATCATGTTTGCCTCAGTTTCTCATCTGTAAATGAACTGAAGAAGGAAATGGCAAACTACTCCAAGATCCTTGCCAAGAAAACTTTAAATGAGGTCACAAAGAATGAAGCACCTGCACAATATCAGTGTTTGTGTGTATGTACATATACTTTTCCAAATAATAAATCTAGGAAATATATATGTATACTGTAAGATATTATTTACATAAGGTAGAATTTAAAGCACAATACACACATATATACACATATGTATATATATTATATATATATGTATATATACATATATTTTCAAAATTTAACTTTCCCCAAATAACTCTATGAAATGCCTATTTTAAGCACATATGTATGTATTCATGTATGTAAATTACTGTGATTGTTATTGAGTACTGGTCAAGTGACATTGTGCCTTTATATATTTGAATATACACCACTGTATAAAATCTATATAAGAATAGTTTTAACAGTGAAATTAGATTTTTGTGTTGAAATATTTGGTATAAGAATCAATTATACTCTATAAAACTTGCCTTCTTAAAAGTTCCCCAAATGACAGTTATTTAGCCATATTAGTCCCATGTCCATTTCCATCTTGAATAATGGTGAGTTCAATTTTGTAGAAGTATTAAAACATTCATCAAGAATTGAGAGCAAGATGTCTGAACGAGAGAACATGTAATAGATTTAGATGTAGAAGTTCCCTCAAAACCATCTCTTCCAACCTCTTCATTTGATTGATGAGGATATTGAGAGCAGAGAGATAAAGTTATTTGTCTATTTCCACTGACATAGAAAGTGATAAAGTTAAGCTTTTGACCATGGTACTCTGAATTCAAATCCAGTATTGTTTCCACTATACCACAATTTCTTTCATCATAGAAGACTGGAAAATATATCAACAATAGTATTCTAGGATCCCAATCCAGCCACTGAAGTCTGGTATCTATATGATCTTATGCAAGTTATATTAACTTTCCTAGCTCTCAGTTTCCTTCTCTGTAATATGATGGTGTTGCATTATATGACTTCTGAAGTCACTTCCTGATCATGATAAATTAGCAAAAGATGAGGCAAATAAAATAAGGTAATAAAATTAAAAGCAAATATATGAAAATATATCAATATGACTTACCTACCATCCCCCATTCAATAATACTTCAACAAAAGGAGACTATGTAGAAAAAATAATTAAATTTAAAATGAAATAATTTAAAGAACTTTAAGAGATAGATTTGAAACTAGCTAAATGATTGACCCAAAGAGTTGTCATGAATAGTTTGAGGTTAATTTGTAAGAAGATTGTCAGTGGAATTTTTCAGGAAACTTTATTTGACCCTGTGATAATGGCTGTAAATGATTTAACGAATGTATAGATGTCACACTTATCGAACATGAAGATAGCACAAAGCTAGGAGATCTAATTTACATAATAAATGAAAGATTTTAAAAAATCTTAATAGACTTGAATATTGAGTTGAATCATATAGGACAGTATTAAAAATAAATAGGAAGTATAACTCCTTGGATTAAAAAAATAAACTTCACGAATACTGCTCATAGTTATGGAAAACACATGATTAGAGGGCAGATTGTCTCAGTATGTGTTATATAGCAAACAAAAAAGCTAAATATCTTACACTACATTAAGATTTATTGTATAAGGTCACAGATAGTGGTGAAACTCTGGGTGAGGTATAAGACCCTCCAGCCCTGCAAGGGAACCTGCTGATGTGTCTGGTTTGGCTTCCCATTCCCTGAGGAGAGTCTCAGCCTGCCTGAGAAGTCAGGGGATGTGACAAACTGTGTTGTAATTAAAGTAGAGTTATATTAAATGGCAAGGAAATATGTGCATACAATAGCAAGTTATTTATATAATCCCACATGCACAATATATATATGCAGTGTGCTATAGTTATGTAAGGGTATTCGGGTATATAAGGTTGAGGGAATTTTAAATAAAGGAACTCATGTTTTGAGTTCCACCCCTTTGAGAGTTCTATCCCTTCACTCCTCATTCATTATCAATTATCAGGATTCGGGCTGGTATTGAAATCCTCCAATGAGCATATCCAGACAAGATATGATGATTTTCTTATTATAATCTGTTCTGATTTAAGCACAATTCATATATTTTGTTCAAGTTTAAGAAGTATATTTTGGGAAGGGCATAAAATCTAAAAAGCATCCAAAGAAGAAAGGAAGGCAAATTTATCATTGAAACCTCAGAATATCTTAGTGTTTACAGGATAGATTTCATTTTTTAAGGACCAAGTAATAATAAACTCAAATTACTCTGCTTCTCATTGATTGGCCAACAATGTGTCCCCTGGTCAAGCCCCTTTGATCATTGTTTGGCCCCAGCTTTCCTCAGATTGAATGGAATAATATTTATTTCTGTTTTGTCCAGAAACAGAGTCTTTCCCTCCCCATTGATATAGGTAAAAGTATATATTCACTACCTTATTTCTTGCTTAGTCTTAGTCCCCAATTGGGCTTTACCTCAGTCAAACTGAGACTTGTTAAAGACCATAACTTAAAGACCAAGGTCTCCCACTACATCCAGAACCATCTGTAGTCGTCCTCATCTATATCTTGCCACTGAACTCAGATGGCTGTGGAGGAGAAAATGAGCCTGGTGACTTTGCTCAGCCCTCCTTTACTTAAATCTGATTTACTCACATGTCATGACATCCCCTTCTTTTTGTCATGGTCTTCTTCAAAAAAAAAGAAAATAAGGACAGCTAGGTAGTACGGTGGATAGAGCACCAGCCCTGAATTCAGGAGGACCCGAATTCAAATCTGGTCTCATACACTTAACACTTCCCAGCTGTGTGACCCTGGGCAAGTCACTTAACCCCAGCCTCAAAAAAAAAAAAAAATAACAACAGCAAGCAATCAGGATGGTGAAAGAACTTTGTAACAATACTCTATGGACACCATGAAGTGACTGATAAAACATGAAATGGAGAAGAGTTTCTATAGGTATTTTAAAGATGATCAGATCAAATAGAGATTAAACTGTTCTTAATCTCAGAAGACAGCACAATTTGCAATGATTAGATGTTTCAGAAGAGCAACTTGAGGTTGCATATAAAGAAAAAATTCCTAAGCATTTAAGCTATTCATATGAGGAATGGGCTAGATTTGAGCTTTGATCCTTTTTATATTACTATTACAATTACTACTATTAGTAATTAACACACACACGCTTATATGTAATGTCTACTATGTGTCAGGTACTGTGCTAAGCACTTTACAATTATTATTTCATTTGATACAAACAACAATATATGAAATAAATCTATTATATCCCCATTTTACAGACAAGGAAACTGAGGTAAAGAATTTAAGATCACACAGCTAGGCAATGTCTGAGGCCAGATTTGAACTCAAGTCTTCCTGAACTAAAGTCCAGTGAGATTCCTACACTATCTGCCCTTTGACATAGCACTATTTGCTTCATGTAGAAAAATACTATAAAATATATCAAATGATGGATGGCAAAAAAGGGAAGATAAAATAGTCAAAAGAAAGAAAATGAAATTTGGAATCCAAAGACCTACTGCTAGCTGTGAAACTTGGACAAGATTAAAAAAAAAAAAAACACACTCTCAAAGTGTCAGGTAAAATGAGCTATAAAATGAAGAGGTATCACGAGATAGAATTCAACATTTAATAATGGTGATATTGATTTATTAAGAGCCAACATATAAGAAAGTCAGCAAGAAAATAACTAACTAATTATTTGTTTAGTTTTTTTTTTTTTTTTTAATTTTGTCTATATCTGAACAATGCATTTTAATCAGTAAATCTAATGGTAAGGATTATTCAATGGATTCTGTTCTCTCCCTTTTCTTTTTCAGAAGGGAGAAATGCACTGAAAGGAATGGTCTGTACAATGGGGTTGAATAAGACTTCTAGATCTTTGATAGTAAAAAGTGGCTTCTGTAGCCCAGAATTAATGTAAACAATATAGAAGTCTAGTTGCTCCCAGAGATTAGCTAGAAGAAGCAAAAACAGGATTATGAATTGATTTTTTTTTAATTTTTGATTAGACCTTTTGTTTACATGGACTTTATTACAGCCCCACCCCAATGGTAGCCTCTGGCAGAATTCTTACCTGAGTTCTTTGCATAGACAAAACCATCTTAATTCCAGTTACTGTATCCCATCAGAATGCCAAGTTATGATGTCAAACCCTCAAGTTATATTTCCTCTATAAAGAATCTGCTCATACCCTCAATTCTTGCTAACTCCTTTTTGGGGGTAGTTGCTCATTCAGTGGTATTTTTTTGTGAATATCTCTTTGTTATAGTTAACTCTTTTAAAGATGCTAATTACCTATTAGGGTTACCCCAAAAATCAATGGCATAATCCCACTTTCATGGTCTTGTCTTCCTCCTAGTTAATTGTGAATTCCACTAGACAATTTAGTTGTTATCTTTTCCTTGGATAATAGGGTGTCTGCTAGTGAATTCCTCTTTCTGTACCAGATTAATTTCCCTTGAATTGGAAATATGTGTTGCTAAAAAAATTGCTAAAACCAGTTTTTCTTGATAAAAAAATTTTTATGGATTTATTCAGTTTTTAGCAGTATAATAAAATCTTTGCTTGATTTGGAGGATGTCTAAGCTTATTGTTTCTTTGGAGACAATTTGCAACAATAGCAGGTAACCCTAATATAGTTTTTGGCATTTTAGTGTTCTGATACAGGGAGACTCTGATTATACCTTGGAATATCCAAATTTTGGTGGCCCTATACAAAGATAGTCCTTGAACCTCAACACATATTCCCAGTTCAAGGGAAATTAATCTGGTACAGAGAGAGGAATCCACTAGTAGACCCCTATTATCCATTCTATTTGTGCAAGTTTCACTTTACACATGTGAGCCTAAGATCTAATACAGAAGGAACAAGTCATGGCATATAAAAGCTGGCTCTTCTTCAGTATTGAGACTTAGCAAAAAGACTCAAGAATGTTGAAAGGACAAACAGAGAAAGATTTTTTTTTTAATCTGGACAAGTGCTGGAATACCTGGGGAAAATAAATTGTAATCTATATCATTGGAGAGAGTACCCACATCTATGAGGTCACAGATCCATTTGAGTATTTATATAAAGGAAAAAAAGCATACAATTTACACTTCAAATAAAATCTTAGGATTAGAGCAAGAGTAGAACCTAATTCTATAAAATTAAATCAGAAATAAATTGTACTTATTGAGTGAACCACATGTAACTTGGCGAATAACCTACCCTGTGGAATGTGGTGGGAATGAAATGAGATCCATGTGCAGTGCACCCAAGTCATCATAACAGCCACATTTTTGTTTTTCCCCTTTCTACTTTTGTATGTGTGTGTTAAGAATAAGTAATGTCCTTGTGGAATTACTGTATCCAGTTGTGAATGATGTATGAAATGAAAATTCCCTGCCCAATGAACAGTGATTTGTAATCACCTCTATTCTGTTTTGCTTTGCATCCTATACAGTGCATGTAGACTTACTAAATTTGACCAGAAATTCCACTAAACATTTTCTGAGAAAATAACAACAGCAAAAATAATCCTTTACATTTTGTCCTATTTTCCCCTCTTTCTCCCACTTGCTTTCTGGGTGGGAGTTAGTCACCTTCCCGAGGTTAGTAGTATATACCTTGTCCAATAGCCAGTTTATTTACTGAAATCTAAGGTACTGAAAATAATATTGCACAAAGAGCAATATTTATTTCCTTTCAGCACTGAGGAAAGACAACTAGGGCTTTGAATTCCACTATCTCCAATTGGGGGGCCATTGCTTATTTGTTTACTTTCCTGTAGTCATTCCTGCTTTCTCTTAAATGTCCAATTTTCTTTCAATCAGGAGATATTTAAACCTCAGGAGGAACCTAGCCAAAATAATCTATTCTGTTTCCAAGCTAACAGTTGACTTTCCACCTACACTCTGGGCTTATTCTCATAACTTTACCTTTCACTTAGTTAACTGGAACTTGCTTGGGCCCTCTGAGGCGTGGTTAACTTTCCGGAATTATTCATCTCTACATACAAAGAGATGCAGTCATTCTTCCTGTATTTTCTAGGGCTGGCAGGAGAAGAGAAAAGTTAGCACAAAAAGAATCAATTCTTTTCTGTTTCAGTACTTCTTTTATGTGACCAATGAGTTTTAAAACATGAAATCTAAAGTAAGAGATGTTCATTAGATACTCAGTGCCCCTTTCCCATTCATTTTCTCAAGAAGAAAAATCCACTGAACAGACCAGCTGATGCTCAGAATTTAAGGAGGGAAAAGCACATCTGGCATAGTAGGAGGAAACCCACATAACATTGTGGGAAGCTCACATCCATTCCATTTATATAAATACCACTCTGGTGCTTTTTTCCTTCATCTCTACTCAGCCTTACTTTGGTATTATCTATATGTCTTCTCTCTTTTTTGCTAATAGAGGATAAAATCCCTTTATTCCTTCAGATTTTATGCAATGCTTTTCTTCTTTCCTATATATTTTTCTAGAGGTTCTGGAGAAATTTCTCTTATTGAAAAAAAATGTCCTGAAAAGATGATAAAAGATGACAAAAATTGTCAATGCTTCAAGAAATATAGACACAAAAATTAATATGGTGTTGATAAAGTTGTGAATTGGTCCAATCACTGGGGAAAGAAGGGAATTATGCTAAATAAAATGTCCTCTGACATAGAGATCACACTGTTGGTCATATACCTGAAAGTCAGAGATGTAAAGAAAAATTCTATATATACCAAAATGTATAAAAAAGAACTTAGAACTAGGGGGGAAAAGTAGCCTAAACCTTGACCCTCCCATTGTACTTTCAAAACACCAATTTTATTTAATGGGCTTTAGCCTGAACTATATAATATTAGATCTGTGATTTCATAAATATGAACAAGACTTCCATAAGTGCAGACTTCACACCCATTCTTGCTTTTTTATTCCTTATAAATTTGTCTGAGGACTTCCCTCTAAACTATCTAATATTCTATGTATTCTAGGCAAGCATTTAAATTATCTATATCTATCACTCTCTGTACTGGATAACTTTCCTTTCTGATTAAACATTTCTTGGATGTTTTCTTTAACAGAATTCCTTGTGATCACTTAATTATTTATAATAAAGGGCAGCCTACTTCATCTCTCCATGCCTTTCTCTGTTGCTCCTTGTATCATCCATACTTTTGATTCCTCAGAGAATATTAAATGTCAATTGATTGATTTAATGTGATTGCTTCATTATTCATAGTATTAATAGAAGGAGAGATACTAGACCCAATATTCCATTGGTACAGAGATGTGCAAGATGAGGAAACACAAGATAACAAAGCTGTTCATCATCTTGTCTGAAACATATAGTCCTAGGAAGTTGTGAAATCACTGAGTGGTTAAATGACTAGTCCAGGAATACCAGAAGTAGGACTTGAACTCACCTCTTTCTGGTTCCAATGCCAGTGTTCTATCCCCTACATCATTGTAATTCTCATACTAATGGGGTCTTCTAAACATAGTTTAAACTTGAACCTGAATTGAATTGGGCCCAAGATTAGTTCCTTAACCTTTGGTCCACTACTGCCTTTCACTGAAATGACTGAAATTTAGAAATAATTATCATTGGCAGCCATCATCCAAGACAGCAATTTTTGTGGAAAAGGGACCTAACATCACCATCACCACTAATAGTAAATAATTATTGATGGGCCAGGGAAGCCAGGAAAACTGAGTCAGCAAGAGATCCTGAGGGAGAGACAGGAGGTTTTATTTACAAAGAGTCAAACTCCCTTGATCATCACTGCCATTCAAACTATGATGGAAACTGTTTAGGACCCTTAGACCAAGATCCTTGAAAATAGCAGTATTACCTATATCTTTATACCATCATTTAATCATAGTTCAAGAAAGCAATCCTTGTGGAGATGCAAGCTGTTATCTTCCTCAGCCAACACATTAACCTTCAACAGCTCTGCAATCGTGGCTGATGAGACCAGGAAGACAAACTTCTCACCATCAAAATTGTTGGCCCTCTCGACTACTGACACAGATGTGATCTTGGTGGAAAGGGCATTAAATAAGATCTAGGAAAGACCACGAGGCTTTACCATCTGATGGTGGCTCAAATCTCCTAAATGTGTTTCTCCCCCCACTCCCATTAGAACGCAAGCTGCTTGTGAGTTTGGTTTGTCTTGCTTTTTCTCAAACCTTAGCATAATGCTTTGTAGCAAGTGCTTTGCTTCATTTATTTATTCATTCCTAGCTCCAAGGCCTGATTTCCATCCTGTATGCCATATAGCCTCAATACAAGAATACTGATGTTAGAAAAAGAGAGAATTTGGGGGTCTAGGAGCAGTTTGGAATTACTAAAATTTCTGAACAATTTCCTAAATGCAATTCAGTCTGTTCATTTCCTCCCATTCAAATCTAAGTTACTCTCATTTTCAGTCAGTTGTGCCTATGTAAGTTATATGTGCTAACTCAACGGCCTGTCATAGACTACTCAACAGTTTTTCAGATATAGAGCTATTCCTTTGTGAATTGTTAGACCAATCTCTTTTGAGCTGTTCCAAATCCTATGGAGGAAGTTGTGGAATTTTCTCATACTTACAGTAATGTTCCCTTCCAATACCAACACATGAAGAGTCTCAACAAGTCTCAACCCTCTTTAGGGTCTGCACATAATAGGTAGCAGGACAGTAGTGATCACCTCTTCTGAACAATGATATCAATAAACAGAGAGTCATTAAATAAAATTTTGGTAGCAGCACCTGTCAAGGAATCTTGTAAGATCTTAACATATTCATGTAAGATGCCATGTTGAGAAAGGTATTTTAAAAATATGCTTTGCTTTACCAGTTAAATGTCTTTTCATAATCAAATCAAATATCAATATGTTATATATAACTCAACATAAAATAAACTTGACCCCTTTTTTACCTATAACTTTCAGTCAGTACTGCCACTGACCAGCTAATCCACTGTAGTTAGTCAGTTAGCATTTATTAAGCACCTTGTATATGTCAGGCATTGTGCTAGGCATTTGAATGAGAATAACAAGAAGAATAAATAGCATTTAGTAGATCTTTAAAGTTTGCAAAGCGCTTTACATGTGTTAATTCATTTGCATTATTCATGAAAGCCAACCTACTCCAATCTTCTATTTTCATCATGGATATATTTGACCTATGTATAAATCATTCTCAAAAAGATTTTGTAGAGATTAGAAAGGAAGCAAATGAACTGATGTCTTGAAAACCCTTCAGTTCCATTCAATTAAACAAACATATATTAAATTCTTCTTTTGTTCAAGGAAATCAAGGAAATTTTAGGATCAAAGACAAAAATAGACTAGTTTCTGATATCAAGAAATATAATCACTACTTATGAAACTACATGTATACAGATACTTTGCATATGCAAAATATATTCAAAATTGTATAGAGAAAAGAAAGGTTGCCTCAGAATCAGAAAGAAGTTCTGGGTGAAATCCCACCTTTGACACATATAGCTAATTCTTGGGCAAGCCAGCCTCTTTCAGTGAGCCCAAAGATTCTGAAACTAGAAAGACTAGAAATTGCAGAAGTTAACAATTTATATCGATAGAAAGGGCTCTTTGTGTTGTGTTTTTCCCCCCATGAAATGCTCCCTATTAACAATAAATTAATAAGTGGCACAGTGGATAGAGGGCCAGGTTTGGATTCAGGAAAACAAAATGAGTTCAAATCTGGTGTCAGACTAGCTGTGTGATCCTGGGCAAATCAGTTAACCTTGTTTGCTTCAATTTTACCTTCTATAAAATGAGCTGAAGAAGGAAATGGAAAACCAAGTTAGTATCTTTGCCAAGAAAACTACAAATGGGATCATGAAGAGTTGAAGATGACTAAAAAATGACTAAACAACATAAAAATGAAAACACAAATCTGAGCTGCCCATCTCCCCCCAAAATATCCAGTTTTGCAAAGTTATATCAAAAATAAGAGAAAATTAACAAAGGGGAAAAATCAGGAAAAGCTTTGTGTAGGAGATGATATTTTAGTTAAACTAAAGGTAGAAATAAAGAATTGAATCACATATAATGGGAACTACATAATGTGCTTTCCAAAAGCACAGAGATGGGATGCTGTATTTAAGAAATTTCAACAAGACTAATTTAAGTGAAATAAGAATATGTGGAGGAGGTTTATATGAAATGAGGCCAGAAGATACTTATAAGCCATGTTGTAGAGTCCCCTAGATGCCATGCTATGGTCTTGGTACACTATTTTAAAGGCCACAGTGAGCTATTAAATACTTCTGAATACGGGAATGATGTGGTCAGATTTACATTTTTGAATTTTAAATTTGCTATTTGGTTAGGAGTTCATTGATAAAACCATGTGTGAATTTTCAAAAACACATTTGTCATCTCCACAAACATCTTTTGTTGAAGTTACTGAATCTCAATATATATGCTATTTACGAGGGTTTTGAGAATATGAAGACTTCTTTAAAAGTTCTATTTTAAGTATTTCTCAACTTACACTTCTTACTAGGCTTATACTCCAAGAGATCAAAGATAAAGGAAAAGTACCCATATATACAAATATATTTATAACATTTCTTTTTGGGGTGGCAAATAATTGGAAACTGAGGGCATATTTATCAATTGGGTAATATCTGAATAAGCTATGACATATGAATGTGTGGGATACAATTGTATTATAAATTATGAGGGGAATGTTTTCAGAAAATCCTGGGAAGACATAAGCCCTGATTCAAAGTGAAATGAGCAGAACCAGGAAAGAGTGTGCATAACAAGCAGCAAATTTTATAATGGTAATTAACAGTGAAAGACTAACTTTGATAAATACAACGATTCTCTACAACAGCAAAAGACTACTCATGAAAATTGCTATCCAACTCCAGATATAGAACTGCAGAATGGACTTATAGTGCAAATTGAAGCATGCTTTTTTTCACTTTACTTTTCTGACTTTTTTTCAAGAACATGATTAATGTAAAAATATGTTTTGCATGACTTTACACATATAATATATAATGTGTCATATTTCTTACCTTCTCAATGTTTAGGGAAAAGGATAGAAGGAGGGAGAGAATTTGGAACCGAAATCTTTTTAAAAATTTGTACCTATGTCCTGAATGATAAGGGGACTATAAAATTGTAAATGACTTTATAATTGACGTAATAGAATCTGAAAAGTTGCTTATTATACATGAGGACACTTAGTTTTGGGGAGGTCTTGACTTGTTCAAAAATCATATAGAGGAAGAACTAGGATTTGAATTCATCTTCATTGACTCAAGAAATATAACTATTGTTTACTTTACAACATTAGTTCATTTATTAATTTGTTTGATTTTTTTTTCATGCTCATCATCAACTTCAGAGCAGAAGTCTACTAACTGTGTGACTAGCTAAGTCACTTAATCTCTATCTGTTTCCTCAACTATAAAATGAGAAGAATAACAACATGTACCTCACAGGGTTATTGTGAGAATTAAAAGATATAATATTTGTTAAGCACTTCATGCAATATCTGGCATGCAGTAGGCAGTATATATATGTACATTCTTTTCCTCTTTCCTTCTGTTTCTCAAGCATCCCTTGCATGTAAAATGAAACTAACTCTGCCAATTCCTTTATGTGATTTTCCAAGGAAAATTAGGAAGATATCCTCTCATTTTACTACAACTTTCTTATTTTTCTAGTTTCATTTCTACCAAAATCAAAATTGACTAAGTTTGATTCCTTCAATACATTGTCACTTTCTTGGTCATTAATTAGAAAAGGAACCGCCATTTAGTCAGAGGGTTTATAGTAGCTAAAGTAGGGTTTATTAGCATCCACTGTCCCTTCTTTAACCAACCTTTCCCTATATTCCAGAATCAGAAAGAGGTTGCCTAGGACTGAGGGCCATTTAGTATTTTTTAATGATTTATCATACTTAAATATTTGATTACCTAATAGCCAATCATTTGCATTAGGTTATGAGGCAAGCAACACCATGTCCATGGTTGGACACAGTTCTAAAGAGAATTACTTATCTTGGTTTGTCTCTACTCAGCAGATAGTGTTTATATCCAAGATCATAGCACATCCAATACTACAAAACAAACTTTCCGCTCTCTTAGTTTTCAATAACTCCCTGAAGATTTCTTGGTGTTTGTTTCTGTTTGGTATTCCTTTTAGTACCTCTTTCCTCTATAGTCATACAATCATTCTACTTTACCCATGGCAATCATGAACTGCTGTCTTAAGGAGTGAAAAACTTTCTCTAAAGATACATCCAAAATAAAAAAAAAAAAAATTCTGCATATCAAAAGCCCTTTAAAATTCTTTTTTAAAATAACACTTTAAAAAAATAACATCTGTTTAAATCCTTTTATCATGATTTAAACACATTTTCAGTTATCACGGTTTTTTTTGGTTTCTTTTTATACCTGTTACCATGGACACAATATTGCTTGCCTCAGAGTCTAATTAAAATGGTTACTGGCACTCCCAGGGAATTGGAGAAAATCACGTGTAAGGGGAGGGGCTTCAAAAACCCAAACCAGCTTCTATCCTCAGGTTGCTCAGGGTCTTCTTGTAAGAGCAATTACTATTTGACTGTTAAGGAGGAATCTGTTGTTTGAAAGATCATTAAAAGGTTCTAACACATGGTCTTAGTGCTAAGGGGTGAGATTAGTCATAGACAAAATTCTGATCCTACATGTACCTCATGTCTTTGGGAATGTTTCCATGCAGTTATATAGGATGGGGATCTGTTTCATGTTTCACAAATGATAATATGGAAAAAAATACACACACATACACACACACACATAATTGTGGAGAAAAAGCTCATTTCCTTAACAGGAAATTTTGAACATAATTTAAAATCAAGAACAAATATCTTATAGAAGGGTATTTCCCAGGCTTCAACCTATAAAGTAAACTTTTTTTTTTGTTCTTTTTTATTTTTTTATTTTTTTAGTTTATTCCTATGCTATTTTTTTTCCTTTGAAGTAATACCTATACCTATATTCTGACCTATATGCAAAAGCTTTGATAAGACATAATTATGATACAGGGGCTTCCCTCTTGTCTCCAATCATGTCTCTAGCACTAGATAAATCAAAAAAGAGTTGAGTTTAATTTTCATTTTAAGAAGCAGAAGTAAATAGTTGTTGATTTGCTACTTTGGAATTCATGACCATGATAGTGTTTTCTGGGATCTGAAATATTAATTTTATATTTCCTTGCCTAAGAAGAAACACTGAACAACTATATCAAGTGATAAATTTTGTTATTGTTGTTCTTTCCGTGTTTATTTGCTTTTTTGTTTTGTTTTATTTTGCTTATAACCCAACTTACCATGAAAATATCTTCAGTAGTTGTGCTAAGTGTCAGAAATCTTGGTTTGAATTCCAATTATGCTATAATACTGTGTACTCCAAATCATTGTTATAAGGAGAAAAAATGGATACCATGCATAAGAAATTTTGTAAACTAAAAAGTATTGTACAAATGGAAATTAGCACTGATCTTGTTTTAGCAAAATGAATATTAGGAATTGTTGAATATTTTCTCTACATTATATCCTAAAAGATTGAAGAGTTTTGAAAATCTCTTGAGATTTATTATCTATCTTCTGGAATCTTTTATAAAGAGAGGGGAATTATTTTGCACTTGTTGAATGGGAGATATGACTGTATTTAATAACACTTGCTTGAAAAGAGAATATTTAGTATATCTCTTCCATTAACATATTATGTGGTAAGCTAATAAGTAGCTGCTGAACACATCTTCACTCACTTCAGTAATCATTATTGCCAGATTAGGACCTATAAAACAGGACAGGTGCCAAAGTAGTCTACATTTGACAATATTATGTCCTCTTCACAAGAATAAATAAATATGACATGACTTTTTTACTGTTTTTGAATGTAATGTTTTATTGGTTATTCAAAATAATAACTTTCATATTAAATATTTATTAATATTAAGTATTTATAACATAAATCCATACTCTAAATTTTTGTTGGTTTAAGAATTTGTTTGGGGTTCTCCTTTTCTTTCTCCAACTCCTTTTACAGATAAGAAAATAAGAGGCAAACAGAGTTAAGTGACTTGGCTAGAGTCACAGTGTCAGAGCCCAGATTTCAATTCAGGAAGATGAGTTTTCTTGACTCCAGGCCTAGTAATTTATCTACTGCACTACTTACTTCCCCTTTTACCTAAGAATATGTTCAATCAAGAAATATTTTGGAATGAGTAGGTCAGTATTATAAGTTATCAATCTGAGAAGTCAGACTAGCTGTTATATAATGATCCTGTTTTTCTTTCCCTTTATTCTTTTCTTACTTTAGTAAAAGGAATTGAGAAGCTTAAGATTACTGTTTTGCTAACAACTCTTTACAAATAGTAACACCACAGAAATGAATGTGAGTTGATCAAATGTAATGTAAAACAATCAATAACAAGTCAGAAAATCTGAATCTAAATCTGACCTTATCATAAACGATTTAGAACAAAAAATGTTAAGTTCTTTGAGCCTCACTTTATAAGTAAAAGGTGGATGATTATGTGTGCCCCACAATAAAAAAAAATGAAAACTATGCAAATATTTTCCCTTTATAATGGCAGTAAATAGGAAATAAACAAACATGCTCAAGGTGGAGCAACACATGGTAGAAAAGGAATCTTGCAGGAATCTTGATAACACCAGATATCAACAGAGAAACTGAGGGGGAATAAGAAAGAAAGAAAATTACATAGCATTTTTGAGTTTCAGTTTTTTTTTTCATTTCTTCAATTTTCATAAATAAAAATTTATTATAATCTTTATAATTTTGTTGTGAGGAAAATACATCAAATACCACAAAATTACATATGTGTGAATTATTCATGCATTTCATTATTTGATGAGATTGTGGTATGATCATTGTACTTCCTCCATCATTGTGGATCACATGGATATTGGAGCAGTATTGTTCTGTCTGACTGTTATTCCCTCATCCTTGCTAAATGATAGTTTCATTACCTTGTCTAGTCATAAATGTTCTTGTTATTGCCATTTATGTAATTTATCACGTGTACATCATTAATGGTCATATGCTGTAGCCACTTACACCTGTTATGTTGGTTTGGAAAGACTGGATTTCCTTCAATCTTTGGAGTAATTTGATATCTTTAGTACAATCTCATAATGATGGTTATTGTTTATATATATATATATATATATATATGTACATACACACACATATATATCTGCATATATATACATATGCATATATAAGCATATATGGCTTCAGCAAACATTGGGTGCGGTCCTTTCAGTTTCAAAATCTACATTCTGTATTATCTGTTTAGGTGTCAGTCCTTTCTAATCTATCAAATTGAAGGTGAGTTTACTGTACTAGATGTAATTAAATTGTCAGATGAAGTTTTTCTTCATTAAAGTGGACTTTGTTTTTGAAACTAAATGTTTGAAGCCATAGTCATAATGCTTTTAAATATAAACAATTTGCTAAAATAGTTAAATCTTCCATATCTTTTTAGGAGTTGATTTGAATCTACCTGGAAGGTAATTCCAACTTAATCAACTCCAATTCAATTACTGGTCACAGGCATTTTGTTTCACATGAATCCTATGAGATTCTTTGCTATGAGAATACATTCTTTCACCAGTAAACCTAAAAATGCTGTTTAAGAAAACATATTATCCTACTTTGACCTTTTCAATATTCTATATTTTGATTGGCTGGCCTCAAACATCTCATCACGTCCATTCAAGTAAGGGCAAAATTGTAAACACAGGGAACTAGGCTAGTCAGCCAATCAAATTATAGAGTATTATAAAGGTCAAAGCAATACAAAATGCTACTATAATTTACATAACATATGTGCAGTGTTACAAGTCTAATATTTCATCCTTCCGACAAGGATTGAACAAGAACATAAAAAGGCATAACATGAATACATTCTCCTGACAACAATGGTATCACAAAGATTAAATTTCTTAAACTTGCAGTTGTCGTTGTGATAAAGATAGTTGATATTAAAAATAGAGTTTGGTGTAATTAAATATTATATAATACACACACACACATATATATAAAACTTCAAATAAATTGAAATATAAAATAATTTCAAAATGATTCAACTTTATTTGTTTGTTGGTTTGTTTTAGTTAAAGTGCTTTTTATGAGAAATTCTAAGACATTGGAGGAAAAGCAATATCATTTAATGGACTTAATGGCAAGAAATCAAGATTCTATTCCAGAATCTAACAAAATTTAACAAATATATTTTAAAAATATATACTATGTGCAAATTACATGTTATTCCTACTGACTCTACTTCTCCTCCCCACTCCCACCCCCAACAGTTGTCCAGATTGCATAGAAGTCCCTGCAGGGATGAAAAGAGAACTTGGGCTCAGCTCAGGAAGACCAAAATTCTCCCATTTCTCTGCCACAGACCATATTCCTAACTTCCCTAACAATGTCTCTTCAGTCATTTTCTGTTCTTGGCAGCTCTTTAAGCTTGAACTGACAAACTTGTCAGAGAAATCCTAGAATTATCTCTGTTCTTTATCTTAGACTTGTTACCTATTCTTAACAGTGTTGGGCAGTTCCTATGGGGTAGAATCTCTGATTGATTCTAAGAAATTGTAGGTTTTGTCATCAGCCTTGTAAGCTGCACCTGTGAGTTCTTTGGACTTTTTCATTAACCTGACGCTAAACTCTTCTATATCTGTTTTCCTATCCAACTGGAGAGTATATTTTTGAGAAAAAGGGATTATTTTTTCTGACATGTAAACACACGGCTTAAAACAACATACATATATTGTTTGAAACATATAATACATGTTTTTGATTTGTCATTTGTGTCCTCTGTATGTAACTCAATGCCTGGCACAAAGTTGGCATTTAATAAATACCTTTTAATTGATTGACTTCCTTACCTTAGGTCACTTTTTTCCCTATTGGACTTTTTTGGATGGCAACATCACCTCATCATACATTAAACACCAGTCACCTCCTATTATCTCTAGGATCAAATATAAACTCCTCTTTGGCACCTAAAAGCTTTTACAACCTTAGTCTTTCCTACCTTTTCTGACTTATTGCACATTACTCTACTCTAAACAGTCCATATTCTGAAAAATTGGACTTGGCATTCTTCATACATATTACTTCAACTCCTATTTCCATGTTTTTGTAATGTCTGTGCCTTTTTCCTGGAATATACTTTCTTCTCCTCTCTTTATCTTGGAATCTCTAGTCTCTTTGAGAACTTAGTTTTAATTTATAGAGCCTTTCCTGGTCCATACAACTGGCATTGTGGACCAGGAGAGGTTACATGGTGTGTGTCACTTTTCAATTTTTCTTTGTGTGTGTGTGTGTATGTGTGTCTTTTGTTTTTAATCTATATAAGTGGATGTTGTTATCCAACTAGAATGCAACAATAATGTTAATAATAACTGCCAGTATTTATACAGATCTCTAATATTTGCATAGTTCCTTACAAATATTGTCCTGGATTAGTTACGTACTATTTTTAAAAATTTATATTTGCTTTTTTTTTTTTTTTTTGGCTGGACAATTGCAGTTAAGTGATTTACCTAGAGTCACAAAGCTAAGAAGTATTAGATTAGATCAAATTTGAACTCCGGTACTGCTGAATCCAGGGCCAGAGCTCTATCCACTGTAATATCTAGCTGCCCCAAGTAAGTACTTTTTAATTCACATTTTACAGTTTTTAATCCACATTTTACAGATGAGAAAACTGAATCAGAAGACCATTAAGTGATTTGCTTAAGGTTCAACATCGAGTAAATATCTGAGGCTGGTTTAAAGTCAGGTATTCCTGGTTCCAGGTCTAGCATTATATTCACTGTGCCAAGTTTTGCTTTTGTTCTACATAATTCCTAGCACATAGCTGGTGTTTAATAAGTTCTTTGTAAGGGCTTAATAAATCCATGTTGATTGAATGGTGCAGTGAAGATTGAGAGTTCCCAGAGAAAATATTATACAGGGAACATAATTTTTCAATATGACATAAGATACATGAATGTCTTATCACAATATTGTCCACTTATACTTCTTTGGGGCCATATCTTTTTGAAATAAATATTATCTCTTAGGAGTTAAACTTCTAGGAGGGAAAAGAGATAAATAAGTGTGTGTTTGTGTGTGTGAGTGCACTAGCATTACTTTGCAGACTGATTTCAACCCAAAGAAAACTGTCTAGAACATGGATTGAGTGTCCTCAGGGGGCAAAACATCATGACCTCAGAAAATTTGTGAAGCAGAAGATCTAATGACCCAATGTTTGTCCTCAAAGGCAGCTGTGGTGCTAAGAGACTCTCAACCCAGCCCTGACGAGAAATGAAACATGAAAAAGAAATTTGGACTGTTCCACTTTGGGTGGAGTATGATAGTGGAAGTAAAAAGTGACAAGGTTCTGAAACTTTTTGGGTAGCCAGTGAAAAAAGGAAGCACGTGCCCATCTGGAGGGAGTAGTCTCTGAATAGCAGGTGCCAAAGCTTTCCATTACTGTTTTTTTAAGAGAAAAAAATTCCAAGTTTGGTTAATATTCAGAATGAATCTTACTTCCTTTGATCTGGTTCATCTATCCCTGTCTTTGAGGTTCATTCAGCAGTAGGATAATGCTTTAAAAGATTGCACAATAATGAGAGTACAGAATGACCCTCAAAGCAATACCATCAGAGGCTGATGAACCAACTTTATAACCTAAACTAAATTTAACATTTTAAAAAATGTTCTCCCAGTCTTAAAAATCTATCAGGCTTCCAGGGGGAAAAGTTGTACTATTATTTGTGTAAATGTTAAGAAATCTGGTATTTCTGAAATATTATGAATAGATGGCACCATGAAAGAGACAGACAGATGGGAGGGGGGGAGAGGGAGGAAGGGAAGGAGGGAGGGAAGGAAAGAGGGAAGGAAGCAGACAGAGACAGAAACAAAGACAATGAGAGAGAGAGAGAGAGAGAGAGAAAAATAGGGAGAAAGAAAGGTTAAGGAGAGGGAGAGGGAGAAAGAAGAAGGGATGGAGGGAAGGGGATACAAAAGAGGGAAAGACGTAGAGAGAAAGAGACAGAGAATCTACCAAACTCCTAAGACATTAAATAATTTTAAGATTTTTGAACATTAGGTAAAGTACTTCTAGAGCCATAACTATGATAGAAAAGCTGTGGTTTGCCCTTAGGTTCTCAATTAAGAGCAGACAAATGTCACTTACAATCTTTCAGCAGCATTAGGGAAAAAATGAACAAGCAAAAAATACCAAGTACCAAACATCCAGTTAACAAAAAATAACTAGGCAAAATAGGAGGTTACCAAATGGGGATTGGTATTAATTTCTTTTCCTCCCTATTTTCCCTCTCCTTAGCCAAATGCCTTTCCAGCATCAGATTCTTTGTCTCACTGTCCACTGGGCAGTATCCTACCTTTCCATCATCTTCACCTCTCTATGAGGGTGGGCTCCTTGCCATTTGTCCCAGATGTGATTTTTTGGTACTTATCTCAGGTACAAAGATTCCTAGTTATAGTTCTGAGTATTAGCAGAAAGTTTGCATCATTTGGCCAGAAGCTTTTGTTCCACAGCTGTATCAGCAATATACAAGCAGCTCAAAGTTGTGCTGAAGATCAGCCCACACAAGGTAAGTACCTGACCCACCAATAGACAATTAGCAGAGTGAGAGACTTTCATTCCTTCAATATGGCAGCCATAAAGGTCATTATAAAGACTTTGATGAAGTTTCCCAGCTTGGAATCAATTCCAACTTATGAAACTCAAGCCCATGATGTCTGGTAAAGTCCTTTTGCATATGTCTGACAGCTATTATGTCTGCCCAGCCACAGAGAAAAGAGAATACTTTAGCTATTCTTTTGTGTCCTTTGTACAATAACATTTAGCACATCATTTAAAAGTTCTGATACATTTTTAAAAATTATAGACTGTATCTTTATGCTGCCAAATATCCAAAGGGAAAATGAAAAAGCCAGCCATGTTTCCAAATAACCAGATATTTGGAATCATGCAGGAAAAAAAAAGACAACTATCAAATTGAATTTTTGTTCGTGTGTGTGTGTGTGTGTGTGTGTGTGTGTGTGTGTGTGTTTTCTGGGAGTTACATATATATAGACACATCCAGCCACTAAGCAACTTTGGCTTATCTGGTTTGTGGGTTATTTGGACTGTTTATTTCTCTCTTCACCCTATTTTTTTCTTGCTTTTATCTTCTTTCCTCCTTCTGTCTTAACCACTGGAGATAGGAAGTGTGAAAAGGGAATGTATGACAATTGACACATTTCTTTCAATTTAGTCTTATACTTTCATTAAATCAGTCACATAAACATTTTCTCGAAATTTGTTGCTTTTTTGCTTTTTTAACATCATCACTTCTAAATTATTTTCTACTATACAAACACACATAGAACTTTGCCTTGTAATAAACAGTAACACAAATAATCATATGAATCATATCTAAAATATTTATCTCATTCTATAATAATAGTTCATCACCTTTCTTATGAGATAAATTTTTTGACAGTGATCTACAATCTTGGACAAATAGATCTCTGTATAACAAGATTCTGTAGGGAACATGATATATGTCACAGATACCACAGCAATATGTGTAAATGCCATGGAAAGTAATACAAACTAAGAGCTTAGGGTAGAAGAGAAAAGGCTACCATTTTCTTTGTAATTCTGAGATTGTTTTAAAGATGATCTTGGAAATGTCATAGGCAAAAAAAAAAATAGCAGGGGGAAGCAATCCAGGCACAGATTAATATGAGTAAAGGCACCAACTGCTGCTACTAATTCCTAACTGATGCTGGGCTTGTGCATCACAGTGCCCTAAAGAGTAGAAGCTTTGATCAGCTGGTTTTGTCTTCTTTCTAAAAATGAAAAATACTCACCTCTTTTTTTTCCTGCAACTATATGATTCCAATTCATCATCTACTAAATAAAAAAAACCAAACATAAAACTTTTCCTGATGCCATAGTTCCCCATGGTTTTATCCCCATATATCTCAGTCCTACTCTTTTGCATATCATAGCCTCTATTCCTATCCTGGTTCACTCCCTCATCTCTTCCCAGAGACTATATTTTATTATAATTGGTTATAACATAAGGAACATGTTTGGCTTCTCTGTTTCATGGACTTTCCACGTCAATCTCTCTCTTTCCTAGTCTTTGGCAAAATAATCTATCCAAGGTAAAAATCTGACCATGCTGCTGAAAAGAATTCAGGGATGTTCTGTCTATTCTGGGACAAAAATGAAAACTAACTCCTCAACCCAGTGTGACAAAATTAGTTGAAACCTAACTTTCTGGTCCTTATTAAATATTACTCTTTTCTTGTGAACTATACTTGACTGTCAAACCAAACTGCTCTAGTTGTTCTCTGACTTTAACATTGCATTTCTAATTTTCAAGAATTTGTGTAATTTGTATCCCCATGCCTAGAATATCATTTTTCTTTAGCCTTGCCACTCATATTCCTCTTTTTTTATGGGTCAGCTCAAATGTCATGAAGCATTCTCAGATTTACTCATGTTTTCTCCCTGCTTACATTACTGTGTATTTTTTAAATTTTTGCAATATTTTATTACTTCAGTAGAATGTAAACTTCAAGAAAGCAGGTTTAATTTTTTTCTTTATATTCTCAGTACCTGGTACAGTGCTTTGGATGTTTTAAAGACATAGTAAATATCTGTAAAATTGATTTGAACTTAATTGAAGAAAAGATTTATTCAAAGAACTTCAAACAGTACAGAATGATATTCACAGTAGAGAGAAGTAGATTAGATAGGAAAGATAATTCAGGACCTAATTTTGCAGGTTCTTTGGTACTAGGAAGGAGAATTAAATTGATCTTATAACCAGATACTCATATTCTCTTGTTTAAATCTACTTGTCAACTACCTTGAGAAATAAGAAAAGATACACTTTGATTCTTATAGCAACATCAAACATTAATAAATGTAATACTGTTTTTGAAATTTCAAGAATGATTTTAGTAGACATCAGTAATAGTTTTATGTAAATGTTTACATGACAATATTAATAAACATAATAAATGCTGCTAATTAATATTTAGCTTATATTCCTTGTCGATAATTTCCCCAACTCACACACAGAGAAGGAACTTAAATTTTTGTTGAAGTAATGAATTGTTGAATGACACTTGGTTTGGAAATTTTCTTCTAGGACTACTTTGTTTTACTGGTAACTTGAACTCTTTTGTAGAGATAGAATCATGTAATTAAAGACCTAGAAAAAAGCCCCAAATAGATCATTTAATTCAGCTTCCTATCTTATGAATCAAACGTAGTTTTTCCTGTCATGATAAGATAGCCAGCCTATTTTCCAGAGTTAAGACCTAGCAATCAGGCTGTGCCCTAAGTTTGACATGACAACAATCCTTTGCCCTCACTCTCTGGACCATCTTAGTCACAATAAAATCCCAGAATTGTTTCTGCTCATGAAGTTCTGCTATGAATCAAACTTTTCATGAGGTTACTATTACCCCTCCTTATAAGGACTAAACTCAGTGCATAATCATAGGTATAAGTATTGAGATCTTCCCAAGCTGCCTTGAGTCCTTCTCATTTGGGATGGAGCCTGGCATGTGTCCTTGCTTCCAAAGCATTATCCTCATTTTGAAATTAAACTTCAGCAGATTCAGAACACCACACATAGTAGTAACAATACCATGCAATAATCAATTGTAATAGACTTAGCTCTTCTCAGCAATACAATGCTCCAAGAGCATTCCAAAAGACTCATGATGGAAAATACTGTCCTCATCCAGAGAAATAGCTATGGAATATGAATGCAGATTAAAACATACTATTTTTTATTTTTTTTTTGTTTGTTTTTTCTTTCTCGTGATTTTCCCCTTTTGTTCTCATCCTTCTTTAACAAAACTAATCTGGAAATGTGAAAGAAAAAAAAGTAAGTTAAACTTCTGTATGTCTCCTGATTCTCCAGTTTGTAGCCTGCTTTGTTGGGCTCTGGCCATCCACAGTTTAGAGGCAAGTTCTGATCTCATTGACACTCCATATTTGAAAACTCTAAATTAGAAATAATAGTCATCTAATGGTGTGCTAGATGCCGTGCCACATCTGGAGTCAAGAAAACTCATCTTCCTCAGCTCAAATCTGGACTCCGATATTTACCAGCTGTGTGACTCTGGGCAAATCACTTAACCCCATTTGCCTCAGTTTTCTCATCTGTAAAATAAGCTGGAGAAAGAAATGGCAAACCACTTCATTATCTTTGCCAAAAATAATCACAAATGGGGTAACAAAGAATTGGATATAACATGACAGAAATATCTGAACAACAACAACAAAAAGTTGAAATTGTGGGAGAAAGTTGGATGGAGAGTAAAGAAGGAAAGAATCAAAAAAGAAAGAAGAAAGATCAGTTTAGAAAATGAATTATGAAGATGAGGTTGATGTTTTTGGAATTGTAGATAACTTTAAAGAATGAGAGCTCAAGTATTTGTGGGGGGGTTGGGGTGGGAGGAAGAAGTTGGCTTTTGGAAGACTCCAGAAAGAGGAAAAGGCTTTGAGAAGGATTTTATGAGATGATGTACTTCAGATAAAAGAAGAAAGACTTCAGTTTAAAAAAATTGAGAAAAAGGGTTGCTGCTGTTAATGGATTGAGAAAAAAGGGGGTTATGGGTAAAAGGGATAAAAAAGACTTCTTTGAATACTTTTGTATTTTCAGTTTCTCTGTCATGGAGGATGATTTTTGAATTAGAAATGACAGATCAAATTTTATTACTAAGGAGTTTAAACCTAATGGCAAGTTAGGAGATAGCAAGAAAAGACCGAGCTACCCTCAATAAGTTCAAGTTGAACAGGCCCAAAGCAACTTACAATGTCATAAAAGAATTGACATATATTGCTGAGTTAGTTTAAAAAATTGAATCATGGGGGAAGTGCCACAGGATTGGAGAAGGACAAAGCATACATAGAAGGAGAGGCAAAAATCCTCAGGGTATTCTTATTTAAGGAGCTAAAGGAAAAATGTTGAGAAAAGCAGTAAAAACAAATTCTCCCTAAACAGGAAGTAGGAGAAGGAAGGGAGTAGACAGTAGAACATACTTCTGCTTCATACACAAAAGAGAAGCTGAAGATGAAATGTTGTCTAAAGGGAAAGGGGAAAGGCCCTGGATTCTTCAATGCTTTAAAACCAAGTAACTTCAAATATGATGATACAGACTCTGTCAAGAAGCATCAATAGAAGAGAAACCAAAAGGAGAAAAGAGGACAGACTGAGAAAGTTGTTGCTTCTGAGATCACCAGTACCACTGCTATTGCTTTAAAGGCAGCCATGATTTTGAACTTGTAGCATAGAGAATGCTGAAACAAAAAGTGACTAGTTGTTTCATGTTTCAATATTATTTCACAATAGCAAAAATCCAATTTGCTTGTCTATTAATTGTTTCTGCCCCTCTTGCAGAATCTATAGTGCTTTTCTAATTCCTTAAAAACAATTTAAACAAAAAAAATTCAGTTTTGGTATTGATCATGCATTCTCTAGAAGAAGTTGTTTTCATGTTAATTGTGGAAAAATTGAAATTATTTAGACATTTTGATGTTTCAATAATTTCACATGAAAAAATATGTGAATTTAGGTTGTATTATGAGAAACATGGCATTATATAATAGTCCTACTGTACCTTTTATTTTTATTTCTTTTTAACACATATTGCTTTATGAATCAAGTTGGGAGAGAAAAAATAGAGCAAAAGAAAAAAAAAACAACAAACAAACATGGAAGAGATTAAAAAAAAAACAGAAAAAAGAAGTGAACATAGCATGTCTTGATTTACACTGAGTCTCCTTACCTCCTTAGATTTTTTTTTTTCTGGATACAGATAGTATTTTCTGTTCAAAGTCTGTGGGGATTGGTTTGAATCACTGAATCACTGAGAAGAATCAAGTCTTTCATGACATCATCACATACTCTTGCTGCTACAGTTTACAGTGTATTCCTGGTTCTGCTTGCTTCACTCAGCATCAATTCATGTAAATCTTTCCTTTCTAAAATCAACTTGTTCATCATTTTTATAGAATAATAATATTCCATTACCTTCATGTACCACAACTTGTTTAGCCATTTCCCAATTGATAGGCATCTACTCATTTTCCAATTCTTTGTTGCCACAAAAAGAGCTGCTACAAATATTTTTGCACATGTGGGTCCTTTCCTTTCCTTTATGATGTCTTTGGGATACAAACCCACTATTAGCACTGTTGGGTCAAAGGGCATGTTTTATAGCCTTTTGGGCCTAGCTCCAAATTGCTCTCCAGAATGGCTAGATCCACCAACAGTGAATTAGTGACCCAATCTTCCCATATATCCCCAAACATATATCTTTCCCTGTCATCTTAGTTAATCTGAGAGGTGTAAGGTAGTATCATAGTTGTTTTAAATTTAAATTTCTCTAATCGATAGTGACTTACAGCCTGTTTTCATCTAACTATAAGTAGCTTTAAATTCATCATCTGAAAATTGTCTGTTCAAATTCTTGAACATTTATCAACTGGGGAGTCACTTTTATTATTATACATTTGACACAGTTCTTTATATATTTTAGAAATGTGACCTTTATTAGAATTATTGGCTGCAAGATTTTTCCCAGTTTTCTACTTTCCTTTTAATCTTGGTTCTGTTGGGTTTTTGTGCGAAAACTTTTAAATTTACTATAAAGTTGTCTATTTTATCTTTCATAATGTTCTCTAGTTCTTCTTTGATCATAAATTCCTTCCTTTGTCAAAGATCTTATAGATTAAATTATTCCATATTGGCTTAATTTTTTTATGGTATCAGCTTTATGCCCAAAGCATATACCCATTTTGGCCTTATTTTGGTATGGGGCATGAGATGTAGAAATATGCTAAATTTCTGACATATTATTTTCCAGTTTTCCCAGCAATTTTTGTCAAATACTGAGTTCTTATTCTAGAAGATAGAGTTTGGGACTTCATCAAATACTAGATTGCTATAGACCTTGATTATTGTTTAGTGTGTATCTAATCTATTCCACTGATCCATCACTCTATTTCTTAGCCAGTATCAAATGGTTTTGATGACTATTGCTTTATAACATAGCTTTTGGTTTGCCACTGCTAACCCACCATCCTTTGTATTTCTTTTTAATTAATTGCTTTGATATTCTTACCTTTTGTTTTCCCAGATGAATTTTGTTATTTTTCTAGTTCTATAAAATAACATTTTGGCAGTTTGATTGTTTTGGGACTGAACAAGTAGAGCAATTTAGGCAGAATTGCCATATTCATTATATTACCTCAGCCTAGCCATGAACAATTGATATTTTTTCCAATTGTTTAGGTCTGATTTTATTCATGTAAGAAGAGTTTTGTAATTATATTCATATAGTTTTGGAGAGTCTTGGCAGGTAGACTCTCAAGTATTTTATTTTGTCTACAATAATTTTAAGTGAAATTGCCCTTTCTATCTCTTGCTGATCAGCTTTGTCAGTAATATATAGAAATGCTGATGATCTTTGTAGGTTCATTTTATATCCTGAAACTTTACTAAAGCTGTGAATTGTTTCCAGTAGATTTTTGGATGATTTTCAAAATTCTCTAACTAACTCATCATATCATCTACAAAGAGTGATAGTTTTATTTTCTTGGTGCCTATTCTAATTCCTTTCATTTCTTCTTCTTTTTTTTTTTTTACTTATTGCTAAAGCCAACATTTCTAGTGCAATGTTGAATAAGAGTGGTGATAACAAGAATCCTTATTTCACCCCTGATCTTATTTGGAATATATTCTGTTTCTCTCCATTACAAATAATGTTTGCTGTAGGTTTTAGATAGATACTGCTTATTATTTTATGGGAAGCTTTCTATATCCCTATGCTTTCCAGTTTTTATAGGAATGAGTTTTATATTTTGTTTAAAGCTTTTTCAGCATCTATTGAGATTATCATATGATTTCTGTTGGTTTTGTTATTGATATGGCCAATTATGGTAATAATTTTCCTGATATTGAACCAGTCCTACATTCTTGGTATAAAACCGTTTTGATCATAGTGTGTTATCCTGTTGACAAGTTGCTATAATCCCTTTGTTAATATTTTATTTAAAAATTTTGTATCAATATTCATTAGGTAGATTGGTGTATCATTTCCTTTCTTTAGTTTGACTGTTCCGAATTTAGGTATCAGTGACATATTTGTTTTATGAAAGAATTTTTCCAAATAAATTATATAGTATTGTAATTAATTGTTCTTTAAATCTTTGGAGAATTCACTTGTGAATCCATCTTGCCCTGAAGATTTTTCCTTAGGGAGGTTTTTAATGACTTGTTTAATTTCTTTTTCTAGAGTTCAAGGATATTATTTCCTCTTTTCTTAACCTGGGCAATTTATATTTTTGTAAGTATTTCAGTTAGTTTGTCAGATTTGCTGCAATAGAGTTGGGCAAAATAGTTTCTGTTTATTGCCTTAATTTCTTTTTATTGGTGGTAAGTTAACCCCTTTTATTTTTGATGGTAGTGATTTGGGTTTTTTTTTTTCTTTAACCAATGGTTTATCTATTTTGTTAATTTTTTTCATAAAACTACTTCTTAGTTTTATTTAGTAGTTCAATAGTTTTCTTAGTTTCTATTTTATTTATCTCTCCTTTGACTTTTAAAATTTCTAATTTGGTACTTAATTGGTCATTTTTAATTTGTCCTTTTTCCTAGCTTTTTTAGTTGCATGCCTAATTCATTGATCTCCTCTTTCTCTATGGTATTCATGTAGGTATTTACAGGTATAAAATTTCCCCTAAGAACTGATTTAGCTGACTCTCATTGCAAAAATTATTTTTATCTCATTATTTGTCATTCTCTTTAATGAAATGATTATTTCTTTGATTTGTTGTTTGATCTATTTATTCTTTAGAATAATTTAATTTCTGATTGGGTTTTAGTCTATATGTGGCCCTTTATTGAATTTAATTTTTATTTTTATTTATTTTGCTTTTTTAAAATTAATTTTATAATTATAACTTTTGTTGACAATACATATGCATAGGTAATTTTTTACAACATTATCCTTTGTACTCCTTTCTATTCTGAATCTTTCCCCTCCTTCCCTTCACCCCCAGAATTTAATTTTTATTGAAACTGAAAGGAGAGCATTTATGATTTCTCTCTTTCTACATCTGATTGTGAGGGTTTTTATGCACTAATATATGGTCAATTTTAGTGTAGGTATCTTGTACTGCTGAGAACAAGATTTATTTCTTTCTATTCCTATTCAATTTTCTCTGGAAGTATATAATATCTCTGTTTTCTAGGATTCTATTAACC
This sequence comes from Sminthopsis crassicaudata, assembly GCF_048593235.1. Lineage (NCBI taxonomy): Eukaryota > Metazoa > Chordata > Mammalia > Dasyuromorphia > Dasyuridae > Sminthopsis > Sminthopsis crassicaudata. The sequence continues at coordinate 388,497,156 of NC_133619.1, read as the reverse complement.
TCCCTAGTTTCTTTTTTGTTTATTTTGTGGTTATATTTGTCTGATTCTGAGAGGTCCCCACTGGAATAGTTTTGCTGTCTATTTATTTCTGTAACTGACTAAGAATTTGCCCATTCTACGACTTGTTGCACACATATTTCGTATTTTTACTACTTCATTATTTACATTGGTCTTTATCAAGATGTAATTCCCTTCCTTATCTCTTTTAATGAGATCTATTTTTCTTTTGCTTTGAGATTAGAATTGCTACCCCTGCTTTTTTTTATTTCAATTGAAGCATAAAAAACTCTGTTTCAGACTTTTACCTGTACTCTGTATGTATCTCTCTGTATTAGATGTATTTCTTGTAAACCATATATTGTAGGATTCTGTTTTTTAATCCACTCTGCTATTTGCTTCCATTTTATGGGAGAGTTCATGCCATTTACATTAACAGTTTTGATTACTGGCTCTGCATTTCCCTTCATCCTATTTTCCCCCCTGCATATACTTTTGTCCTCTCTTCCCACCCTCTTCTTAGGCTTGTTTCCCCCCCCCCACCCCACCCACTACTTTATTTTCTATCACCTCTCCCCCATTCTCTTAATAATGTTTTGTTTTGTTTTTTAACCCATCTCACATACTACATCTCTAAGAACCATTGTAATGCTTAGATTTGTATTGTGATTTTGTCATACATTCTTCTCCTGGAAGAACACACTGTCTTTCTTTATAATACACTCAGAAAGTTCCTGATCCTGGAAGCTCCTTGAATTATCCTACACATTGAAAGTACCCTATGTCTGATTGATCTTTGCCTTTGATTGTCTGATTCTTCCCAGGATATCCATTTTAAGGAGGAAGCTTAGACCATACTCATTTCTCTCAAACTATTCTCTTGACCCCTCCCATTTTTCTACATTGCTTAGTGGCTTGATCCCCACCGCATACTTGGAGCTATATTTCCCATTAGAACTAAACTTCTTGAAGGCAAAAGCTGTCTTTCTACTTGTTCCTATACACTGCACTTAGCCCAGTTCCTGACACATGGTAACTATCTAATAAATTCTTTTTGACTTGACTTGATTTTAACTCTTATATATAATATGCTTTATCATTATACTGATTAAAGTAGTAATATTAATACTTGACCTAAATATCTTTTCAAAAAAAGTAAATTACTTTTCCTCCTATGTAGTCTTTAAAGTCACTTTAAAGACAACTGCTGTGTTCTTTTTATCTCCACTCATTTGTATACTGACCATGATCTTAAAAGAAGTCTCATTCTGCATGCTGAATTCTTTACTACTCTTTCAGTGGGGGGGAGGGAATAAGGGGTAGCAAATTATAGTTGTTCATTGGGCTAATATTTATCACAATAGTATCATATTTATATATCATCACTTGTTCATCTTTCCCCCAATTTTTGAGTACCCATCAGATTGCTTTTCTTTTTCATCTCAAATAAAGCAATAAATATTTTTTGCATATCCTTAGAATTAGTTTTGCATAAAATTAATAATTCTTTTCTTAAAATACTGTTCCTCTAATTCTCCTTCATTCCTCCCTTTTTTTTTCTATTTCATTAAGCAAAATATATTTCTGTATACATTTGTGTATTTCCAGTCTTCCTTCTTTTGGTCAGGTCATATGACAATCATGTTCAAGTACCAGCCCCCACAACCTCTTCTTGTTTGTAGAGATGTTTTTGAATGCACCCTCATTATATGTGATAATGTCCCCTAATCTTCCTCTCCCTCTCATACCCACAGTATTTGCCTACCTCTCTGTGTTCCTTTCTTAAGATCATAAAAACACAACAGAGACAGTCCAGGCCTTATCTAATTAAAAGTCTATGTATACTGATGATGCTAAAGATTAAAAATTACACATATTTGAATGTAAGAAATTTATCTTTAATTATTTATCATTGTTAATTCATATTTATCTTTTTTATGTTTCTCTTCATTCCACCTACTACAAGATTGTTTTGTTGTTGTTTTTGTTTGTTTTTCCCTGCAGTACTGTTCTTTTCATCAGGAATGGTTGGAAGCCTCTATATTATTAATTTTTTTCTGGATAAGATATTTTCCCCCGATAAGTTTTTCTAGATAATCTATTCTATACTTGGTAGATCATATCTCTTGTCTTCTGGAATATATATTCCAAGTCCTCTCTTCTTTTTATTATGGTGGCTGCTAAATCAAATGTGATCCTAGCTTTGGTGCCTCAGTATTTATATATTTTTTCTCTGGCTGCTTAAAGTATTTTTACTTTGACATGAAAGTTGTATATTAGCTGTGTTGATACTGTGAGTTTTTACTTTGGGTTTTTTTTTCACAGGAGGTAATTGGCACATTTTTTTTCTATTTCTACTTCACCCCATTATTTTAAGAGATCTGGTCAATATTCTTTTAAGATTCCCTCTTAATATGATGTCTGAACTCTTTCTATGCCCAAAGAAGTAAACGAGTCTAAATATTTGCTTTTTTAAATCTTGATCTGTTTTTTTCCAAGACAATTGCTTTTCCTTCTATTTTTTTTTCTTCTATTTCTTAGTCTTTGACAATTTTGATATTTCTGTTTGTTTCATAAAGTTATTGGCTTATATTTGGTCCATTTGAATTTTCAGGGAGTTTTGCTTGTGCAAGGTTTTATACCTCATGCTAAGCTTTTTATTTCCTTTCTAATTGTTTCTTCCATAGCTCTCATTTCTTTTCCATTTGTTCCCTTTAAGTGCTCTAATTCCAATTATAAGTTGTGTCTGTATCTATGTTTTTAAATTTTGCTTTATTTATTCTAAGAATTCTATGTGAATTTGTGTTAAAGCTGTGTTTTTCTTTGAGGCTTTGATTATAGATATTTTTGAGTAATTCTTTTACATTTCTGTCTTTAACATCCCCGCCTTCATAAATGCTTATTATAGTTCCCATATTCTTCCAATCTACTTCCTAACTTGAACTATGATAACTCTTCTGTAGAAAAGGTCTAGATTGGTTGTGTTATGTCTTTCTTGAAGTACTGGACATTATGTTATTTCAGGATCTTAGAAATAAACTGGAAACCTAAAAGCTCCTGGTGACTTAATCCAACCCTTCTTAAATTGTGGATTGTGACCCTATATGGCATTATGTAACTGATTGTGGGGGTCATGAAAAATATAGCAATAATTAAAAGTTTTGGAATACAATAGCCAAAAATTAATTCAAAACCAAATGAGTAATGAATACAAGGTGTTTAAATATGCTTGCTCTTACTGTATTGTGATTCTTTAATTCACAGTGTTTGATTTAGATTTTGGGTATCCCAGCTTTAAGATCTTCTCTTATGCTGGTATATTATCTCTCTTAGCACTGGAATATTCCTGCAGTGTGCTCCATCCTTAGCCTAGAAGGCAATGTCCAAAGAATACTTTACCTTCCTCCATATGCCAAGTGAAGCTGTACAAAGGAATCACTGCAACTTTTTTCTGTTCAATTGGATGTCTTTTCCAGGTCTGTGAAGATTTTATGGAGAAGAGTTCATTGAATTGAATCCTATTCCTCTGCCATCTTGACTCCACTGCATTAAATACCAACCCAGAATGTACCATTAAAGATGGGTTAATTTTTTTATCCCCATAACTTCTTGTAGACAGTATAAGGATTCATTAATAACATTTATCATAACAAAAACTTTCAAAAATTATATTCAACATTTAATAATATGTCAAAATTTTCATCAAACCATTGAAACTGGTGTGTAACTGAATGATCAGTTGGCTGTTATCCTTCTTTCACTAAGAGGAAAAGGACATCACTATGTTAGAGTCAAGTTAGTATACTATAGCTGAATAAAGAGATACTCAAAATGTTATCAATATGTCAATCTGTAGGACCTTTGTTCTTTTAAACCAAATAGCTGATTTTTCTGTAGTACTTTTATTTTATAGAAATAATATTGTACAATTATTTTACAAACTTAATTTTTATAAACTTATTTTTTGCTCACAACTTTGCAAAGCAGGTATTACAGGTATCCTGATTTTAGGACAAATATAATAAGATTATAGATTTAAATAAAGTAAGGAACTTAATTGCTAAAGAATCCAAATATCCCTTTTACAAATGAGAAAAGTGAAGGACAGAGAAGTTAAGTGATTTGCCAAGCATCATCCAACTAATTATTGTCAAATAAAAAGGTAGAACTCAAGTCCTCTGGTACTAAGTCCAGAATACCATTCACTATGCCATTTAGCAGCCTTCCAAATGAGTAAAGGATTAGGGATGTAAATCCATTGATTAAAAAAAAAAACAATCCTCAGGTGAGGCTATTCTGCCAATGCAGTTCAGCAACTTCTATGCAATTTATAGCTTCAGACTATTGCCTAGGCCAACGAGTAATAGTTAAGTCTCAGACATTCTGAGGTAAGACATGAACTCAGATCCTCATAGATTCCAGGATAACCCTCTTCTCCATTATACTATGTTGTTTTTTCTTCATCAGATGGGAAAAAAAGAGAATCAGAAAAAACAGAGAGGTTAAATAACTCACTTGTGGTGAAGGACCAGTAAGAAAAAGATTTAAATCATGTATCTACCCACTCTGTATTTGGTATTTTTTCACTATACCATTGTCTTGATAGAACTAATATGTTATATTTTTCTGTAATACTGACAACCAAAATTTAGAGAATGCCTTAAGTTTTATCAAGTAACTATTTCACAAGTCTGTGGAATAACTGGCACAAACATTATTTTCACTTTCCAGAGAAGGAAACTTGTCCATGATCACAAAGCTAGCAAGAGGCACAGCTCAAATTTCAGCCCAAGTCTCCTCACCCCACCTTCAGCACTCTTTTCATAATACGTTTCTTCTCAATAATTCTTTTACATAATAAAATAAATAAAGAAGAATGGAAATACATGAATGGACATCGATATACCCAGAGGCAGTCTTTAGTATAACTAAACTAAATTAAATTTGTTTATAGTACCTCTTTGCCTTTATTTAGCAGCTCAACCTTCTTTACTCCCTAACTCTCTTGAGCTAACCTAAGATATCCACATTTGACCTATAAATGATGCAATGTTTCAAATGCATTCCTTTATAAAATATTATCAACAACATTCTATTAGATGTCTTTCAGTTCTTCAAGAGCATAAACTTTTTTTTGCCAAGTCCTAAATATTAAAAAAAAAATCTTCAGATTCTAGACAATAAAATGTAAGTCTGTTAAAGGACCAATCTTATTGAGTTTTAGTCACTCACAATTTTTTTTTTAAGTCAGATAATTGAGTAATGGAGAAGTTTCCCAAAAGTGTTAAGAAGAGATGAGGAAATCATATATTCAGACTCTAGCCTGAAACTTGGAAGTAATCTAATTTAATATCTCTTTATTATTTTATAAAGGGGCAACAAAGATTAGATTAGTTCAGTAAGTCTGAGATCATATAAATATAGAAAGAGGTAGTTCTAGGATTTGAACACAGATCATCTAAACACTGATTCGAATCTCTATTCTCATCTACAGCCCATACCATATTTTCCCAGTAATTCACAGATCTATTATATGATTGAAATATTGAATCCTTACAAGATGTAAGTTGTCAAAAAAACCCCCAAAAAAACAACTAATTTGGTATTTGATTCATGAATCAGCTACTCAGCTTTCAGTAAGAGGTTAGACTTCCAGATACCAAAAAGTTTTTTTTTTTTTTTTTTTAATGCAGCCTTAAAGAAAATTCTTATTCTTCTTTCTCTATTCCCACACCACCCCCTTTTGTGTTTTAGTTTATTAGATGTTCTATTCTTTGTTATTTGGGATGTTGTGAGCTCCTTGAGATGACATACTTTCTTTTATCTTTGTTATCCTTAGCACATGGTAGGTACTTATTTACTAACTGAATACATATCCATATGCACAAATGTTTGGAAACTAATAGGTATAAGACAAGAGCCTATCCCTTTAAGATAACCTTTCACCTATTCTATTTCTGTGTTCCCATTTTTAATGTATTATCTCCCTACTTCCTGTAAATTCATTAAAAGCTGAAATAGACTTTTATCTTTCTTTGTATCACCACTGCTTAGCACAGTGCTTGGCATATAGTAGGTATATAATTAATGTTTTTGACTGATTGGTAGCAAGAGTTTTGGACCCCCATTCCAATGTCTGATAAGAAATAGTACTGACACAAAAATTTTGCTAAGTCATAAAGCTATATTTGAATGAATTATATACTTAAAAGGTATAGAACTTTCAACTTGTATCAATTAAAATTCACCTTGATTTTTTCCTTTATTTATATTTGAACAAGAAATAGGCTCACAAAACAGGAAAAATATTCATCCTTTAGCTAGCAAAAATCAAAAGAAAAATGTTCAAAGAAAACTATGACTAAATACAGCCTAGATTCAATTAGTGCACACAATAAATCCCCTGAAATGGTTCCATGTATTTGAATCTACACTATTTGAGGTTATGATTATGTAAAATAAGGAAAGTGATTCCAGCCCAATCAAATCAAATATGTAGTATTCATTTGAACAGTGGTTCATCACTTCAATTCAGGTGATCACTTCAAAGAATTTACACTAATAGAGTCCTAGCTATAAATGTTTGTTTCTTATTTGTGTTTGTCATAACCTAACCACTATATCAAGAATCTGTCTTTGGCATAATAGGTTTTACTATTCTGTTATCAGTATAAGAATTAAATAAATTGAGTAAGAGGAGAAGGTAGATGATTAGTCACCACTGATTAATGTTACTAAGACAAATATATATTAAATGCTTGTCTTGTTCAACCAATATAGAGGTAATCCTCAAAGCCAGGTAGTAATTATTTCTAAAAATAAATTTGAGAATTGTGAACATTCTTTTTTTGGTGAACATTCTTAAATTTTTCTTTTGGAAAGGAAATTTCATTTCTTACTTTAGTGAATCCAATTTTATTAAATCTATAGATTCACATTTTTTGATGAAATTGCTCTTCATTAACTAACATCTAAGGAAACTATTTCTTGGAAAAGAAATGCTGAAAACCATTATTACTTATAGTAATTCTGTGCAACTTAAAATGGCATTCCCCAAGCAACAGTGTTTTCATTGTCTATGAAGAAGTAGAGGGGACAGAGGAGTCTCTTTGAAAAAAATTTATACTGTTAGTTGTTTTCTTTATATTAGATTTTCCCTTCTAAATAATCCCAATCACATGGCATTGCAAAAAGATTGTCACAATTCCTCCCAAATGCATTTTGAGAAGCATTATAATGTATTTAAAAAATTCTTAGCCTTTGTCTTAGTTTCCACCTCTGCTCAGTTTCTATTCATTTCTTCTCACTGGTAACCTTTGTAACACCCACCTTCTGAAGAACAAAAGTAACATCAAGGAACAGTTTCTTAACACAGCCGGACAAATTACACTTATGGATAGAGCAGTATGTATCGGTTTGGAGGTACAAATATGCTTTCTTAGATTTCCTGAAGCTTTTTCCCTCTCTGAGAGCAACTAATACAATAAGCAAACCTCTACCTATATTGTTGAGATCCCCACATTTAATGTTTCAGCATTACAGTGAACATTCTCTTTCTATCCATTTTGATTCTTTATAGGAAAAAAAAGAAAAAAAAGTTATGGTTGGCTCACACACATAGAGACTAATTCTAATGGCACATGAAATTATTTACAATATATTTAATACTTGGAAGAAGAATCTTTATTTTAAATAGGAACTGCCTGAGCAAGAAAACCATTCTACAATTACAGTAAACAACAATCTTTATTCTTGACTTTGGACTTTATTACTCTGTGTAGGCCATGAGAAATGGACAATTCTTCTAAAAGGAAAAACACTTTAGAGAAAGGGCACAGGTCACCAAAACCTAGCAAGAAAAAAATATGATTTTCTAGAATATATTAATTTATTTTATTGACATCATTTTCACCTCACACATATATACAAGTATTTGTATTTCCATCAAAGTGGTTCATTATGATAATATCATAGAATTGGAGGTGGGAGAGGGAATATGGAGGTCAACCTTCTAATTTTACAGAAAAAAGAAACTAGAGCAAAGGCAAGTTAAAGTGTGATAGCACAATTGGGAAGAGAACTCTAATTCCATAATGCTGCTTCCACTATACTATAGTTATATATTTAAACACACTTATATACACTGATGCATACATATACATACTGTCTAAGGAGGTGGGTTAAAGAAAGAAAGAAAGAAGGGGGAAAAGAACAGATTAAGACTAGTACACTTTTTTTTTTCAATTGGAAAGCTTAAACTCAAAACTAAAAACATATGAATCACAGTTGATGGATTTGTCAATGGTGATAGAACTTCAAGACCATGTGGCCCAACATACTTCTTCTATGTTCTTCAGAACATTTTCTTTTCTGTCATAGTATCACAATCTGTCTATTGAAATGCTAAGTTACCTGTCAGGGAAAAAGGGCTCTTTTCTCTCTAAAGTATTTTGATGCTGTGTAAGTTAATTGAATTGGGCAGCTAGGTAGCACAGTGGATAGAATACCAAGCCTGAAGTCAGGAAGACTCATCTTCCTGAGTTCAGTTCTAGCTTCAGATACTTACTAGCTGTGGGAGCCTGGATAACTTTTTTTAATCTCAGTTTTCCTGTCTGTAACATGAGTTTGAGAAGGAAATGACAAACTACTGGAGTATTTTTGCCAAGATAATCCCAATTAGGATTGTGAAGAGTTATATATGACTGGAATAACTGAAGAACAGCAAAATGTGTCAGACTTTTAGCAAGAGTAGAAGGAACACAGACCATAAAATACAGGGTACTTGCAGTATAAGATATGATCACAGAGATGGTGGGAAAGGGGCACAGAGAAAGAAGTCAAAAATGAAGAATAACACATAAAACAACTTTGCTTCCTTACATTTTTGGCAATGACCAAGCCTAGCATTCTGCAACTTCTTATATTATACCTAATCTATCATTCAAAAGTGTGTGGAAAACCTATTTCTTAACATCACAAAGTAGGATGTCATTTTCCCATGTAGGCTTCATCTTCTCAAAGAGAATTATCTAATATAGTTAGCTAATTCAATTTAATAAAACTCAATTAAACAAACATTTCCATCTTATTAGTGAGATTAGCACTGTGCTGGACTAGGTGAGAAAGAAAATGGCTTTGCCAGGTCCTTACATTAAGATTATAGCTCATTCAGAGAAAGGGTCAAATTGCACTAGCTTCTAGTCTCCAACTCAATGCATCAGGTTACCTCTAGCCAGATTGGGAATTAACCTTACTTCAACAGGGAAATGAACTTTCCTTTAAAAAAAAAAAACTACAAGGGGAGCAGTTTGGAAAGTAGTTTTAGTTAAATAATGAGGGAAGGAATAACTTTCATTTTTGTCTTCATACCCTCAGGACCCTGAAGTGTTCTTGATTCATAGTTAATACTTAATATATGTGTGTTGAATAAAATGATCTTGCACTCATTTTTTGGTTTTCCAAGTAAATACATCATGTTGAAAAGTACCCTGGATTTGGAGTTATGGGACCTCAGCTCAAATCATAGCTCTGATGCTTTCTCCTCTTATGACCTGGGCATCTTCTTGGGTTTGTTACCTTATGTATAAAATAAAAGTGTTCAATTAGATATCCTTTGAAGTCCCTTCATATTTTGAACATATCATCCTATGCCTGGTACATATTGAGTGAGGTGTATGTGTATGCATATATATATATATATATATATATGTGTATGTATATATATAATCAATATTTTATTTATGTAATATATATGTATTGTGTGTTTTGTCTATACATAATCATATATACATACATGTTTGTATGTATAAATATATAAATAACAAATGCATGTTAACATGTATAATATAGATTTGTGATTTAATGTGTTAATGACATCTTTCTCCACACATTATAAACATATTTACATACACATTAATTTAAATTCAGTGACATTTGTATCTTTTGTCTCAATTTACCACATCAGGAACTTTATGAAGTCAACAGTATTCTTATTTTACAGAGCAAAAATGTTGAAATTTGCCTCCAGTTACATAGCTAGTAAATGCCAGATCTAAGACTAAAATCTAGTTGACACATAGGACAATCCACATTTCACTATACCTTAATTTTCATTGAGTAAAAATTCTCACTTGATCCTAAGAACTGCCCTCTTAGGCAAACATGAATAATCTGTATTTGACAGGTGAGAAAAGTAAAGTCCAGAGATGACATAAGTATTCTTAGTATAACACCCTTATTTAACAGTTGGGAAATTGAGTTCTAATCTTCTGAAAGTGAAATAGGCAGTGAACAAAAGAGGCAAGAAAAAAATCAGGTATTCTTACTCCAAGCCTCATGGATTTCATGACTTCATGGATCATAGATCTAGAAGAAGAGACTTCAAAGACCTCTTCTGATTTTTCATTTTACAGACTAGGAAACAAAGATCCTGGAAAATTAACTCACTTGCCCAACTTTGCATGGCTGAAGTAAATGATAGGATCTGAACACAGGCCTTCTAACTCTAAATATAGAGCTTGTTCCAATAAACCAATATATAGAGCATCAACACAGTGGTAAGAAGAGCTCTGATTAAATAAAAGCAATGAACTGTGTCAAAAATTTCCTTCAAAGACTCACAGGTTTGGTGGAAAGTGGAGCTGTACATCTGACAGCCAAAACCTATTGGCTAGCTCTGTGAACAACCTATTTATGACATTAACAGAAAGAGTCAGAGAGCAATATCAATAACTAACACAGAGATAGGTTTGGAAGATGAAGACCTTGGAGAGGCACATGCCATGCTGGATCCAGCTTAGGCAGTTTTTCAATTTGTCTATAATGTGCCTATTGATTTGGAACTCTGTAGATGTGTGTGTCATTTGGTATGGATGGATTTGTCTGACTTCTTGTCAAATCAATGTTTATTGACAAAAATCTATTTTGTTGTTTTGTCACAGAAATCTATATTGGCACCTATCCCTGTGGATATTTGGCTAGTCAGTGTCAACTGGAGATGCCAGCTAGAGCTTTGACTGTTTTTATGGTGCCAGCTGCTGTCTTGGCTTCTGTTTCTTTTGTTCAAATTGTAAATGAGGGCAAGGCACCCAAATCCACCCCGGTCTGCTCGATGGGACATGACAGGAGCCTGATTTCTTAGAGCTAAGCAGCAGAGCTTTCATGAATGAGGAGCCAGATATAGGGTGAGGATGGATGTTGGAAAGGTTCCTACAGAAGAATGGATTAGGAGAGCAATGTCTGTACATAACCTTTCTCTTTGAAAAAAAAGTCTGACTTTCTGTCTTCTTTACATATATGTACAGATATACATATAAACATTTATGCATATATGTGTATATAATTGTCTAGTTACTGACTTTATATATACATATGTATGTAAAATATGGAGAAAGACTATATATATATATATATATGAATATTTGGGGAGTTTTCTCTCTCCACACATACATACACACATATCACATATTATATATGTATATATAAACATATGTATATAATACACATATAACATGTGAATACATATATAAAGAATATATTCTACATCTGTATCAAATGTATGAATATATACACACATATTTGTATAAATATATACATATATATAAAGCCTCTCTATAAAAGTATATATACTTTATATATATATATATATATATATATATATATATATATATATATATATATATATATACAAACATATGTATATAAAGTACATATATATGTACTTAATCTATATAAGTATATGTATACATATATGTACTTAATCTAGTGTATATAAAAATCAGAATCTATGTATTTTCACATTTGTGTATGCATAGAAATATAGTAGTTAAATACATGCACATATACACTATATATATGTGTATGTATATATACATATATATGTATATATACATATGTGTATATATATTTATGGAGTGCAGAGTGTGTTCAGGGAAGACTAATATTTGCAGTGTGAAGGCTATAGAGACTTTTTCAGGGCTGCTTTCCACTTTTAGTATTTACTTGATTCACTTAACTATGACTTGTGGCTCCAAGAAGCTATAGCAAGTCAGCAACTACAGCTTTACTTTCAAACTAAAGTACAAGGAAAAACTTAAAGAAATGGAGAATTCTTGCCTCAATAAGAAGGCAAATGAAATTCAAGTTTATGATGATAGTAACAATCCAAAATAATTTAATTATACCCAGAAGGCTATTTATAAGTATGGTACATTTCAACTACTCAGTGCTGATGAAGCAACATAGATTAATGATAAGGCTATGATCCTAGAGAGAAGAGTGAACATTTCCATAATGTTCTCAATAAACCATCATCAATTTATGCAGAAACCATTGCTTGTTTACGTGAGATTGAAAGTCAGTCCCTCGCTAGCTGAAATTACAACAAATGGAGACTTTTTGAATGCCGTGAGATTATTTTTGTATGACAAAGACCCTGGAACTGATTCTATACCAACTGAGATTTACAAAGTGGGGGAATCTTATTACTCATACAAAAGCTAATTGAAATTTTCTAGGATGGCAAGAGGAGGTTATTCTCCAAGAAGTCAAGGGCTCCTTCATTGTACATCTCTATAAAGATAAGAATGAATTGTTCTGTGACAATCATGGGGTGGGAATATCTTTTTCTTAGTCCCTGCTTGCAAGATTCTTGTCGGAATCCCCCTTATTAGACTTATCCTTCACCAAGAAACTGGTCTTCTATCTGAGAGACTGTGTAGTTTCAGAAAGGGCCAACAAATAGTCAATATGGTCTTTGCTGCCCTACAATTCCAGGAAAAGTGTGAGGAGCAGAACAGGGGAGGTATGTACAATATTTTTTATTGACCAAGGCTCTCAGTCATGAATTATAGAAAATTATGTCAAAATTTGATTTCTGAGAAAAGTTGCAATACTTTATATTAGTTTCATGCCAGCATGCTTATCTGGGTTGTGGATAATGGGTGATGCTCTTGTGCTTCCCCAGTGTTGACTTCATTGCTGTATGCCTGTGAAACCTGAACAGTCTACCACCACCATGCCAGGAAACTGAATCTCTTCCATTTGAATTGTTTAAGAAAATTCTGAAAATCACATTGCAGTATGAGATACTAGACTCTGAGATCATTTATCCAACTAAATTGCCAAGCATTCAAGTTCTACTGCAGAGACTCCATTGGATGGTTACATTGTTCATAGGCAAAATATATGCTTGCAAAAAAGACTACTTTATGTAGAACTTATAAAATTCAAGAACTCACATGGTGGTCAGAAAAAGTGATACAAGGACACTATCAAAGTCTTTCCTAAAAATTTTGGAATTGATTGTGTGACATGGGAGATACTGGCAGAGGATTGCCTAGCATGGTGTGCCCTCCTCAGAGAAGGTGCTGTGCTCTATGAGCGAAGTGGAATTAAAGTAGTTCAAAAGGAACAAGATGAACAAATTTAGAGAATCCACCTCAAATTTTCTCATGGACTGTTTGTGCTTGACCTGTAGTAATGTATCCAAATACAAATCGGTCTGATCAGTCACAGTAGGACATATTGTAACTTGACTCCAACAGTGATGTCATTTTGGTCCTCTTTGAGAATGAAGTTACCCCTACCTCCACCATCATTGCTTTATACATGCGCCACATATATCTTTATTTATCTGTCAGTACATCAATCTAGATAGATAGATAGAAAGTGCTTTTCTTCATTATATCAATTATATATATATATATATATATCATTATATCAATATCTATTATATCTATGATTTCATTACTTGAGGGAACTTCCAATGTGGAAACTTCCTCTACTAATAGGATCTATTATTCTTTAACTTACAATTTTAAAGAGTTGTCCAGATTATTATAGGCATGTAACAAACATCTCTTCATTAAATTATCTATCTTTCAAGTGTATATTGAGAAAGAACTCTGTCAAAGCCACAAAGACAATGAGAACATATAAAGTTAAGGGTATTATTTTGTATCAATTCATGTAAATCTGGGTAGCTTATGTGGTGTAGTGGATATGATATTGGACTGTAATCAAGAAGACATCTTTCTGAGTTGAAATTTGACTTCAGACATTACTAGCCATGTTACCCTAAGCAAGTTATTTAACATTGTTTTGCCTCATTTTTCTCATCTGTAAACTGAGCTGGAGAAGGAAACAGTGCTCTGGTATCTCTGCAAAGAAAGCTCTAAATGGGGTCACAGAGAGTAAGCCATGATGGAAAAACCACTGACCAATATGTAAATCTAGTAAAGAAAGAAGCTGAAGTTAATAACAAAGATAAAGATTTGGAAATATTGATGTCCTTAATGATCTATTTGACCTTTGCTCCTATAATCATGGAAGAAAAATGTCTTTACTAGAGAGAAATGCCTGTCCATATGGTGGAACAATGAGCTTTCTGGCAATAAGGCAAAGTGTTTAAGAATGAGGGGGACAGAGATCTGTAGAAGAGGGCTAGTCCACATCCATCATTTTTATTCAAGACAGTTGTCAGATGGGAAAATACAAAACAGCCAACCTCTGTTTGCTGGATGACATTTAAATAGAGATAGGCCTAGGATCAAGTTAAGCACCCTTTGCATTTGATTCACAGACAGAAGTGAGGCGACAATGCTACAAATGCCAGAGTTGAGACTCCTTCACTACTACTGATGCTATTGGTCAGTCACTATATTGACCTTGACATTTGAAAAAAAATATTAAAAATCTAAGTTGAAGTAGAGTCAATTGGTCAGTCAATAGGCATTTATTGAGCACTGCCTTTATGCCAGGAAATATGCCATGAACTGGTGATAGGCAAAAATGGTTTCTACCCTCAATGGACTTATATATAAATTAGAAAAATAATGTTTAAATAACTGTAGCTTTATGATATATAGAGTGTAGAAGAAATGTAACCTCTGAGGAAAAGCAGTAGCCTCTGAGAATAGGGGGTGTGTGTGGGGAGAAACATCTGCAGAAAGTAGGATAAGTTGAAAGTTGCCCCTTTGGAACAGCAGCCATATAGAGCATAGAAACAAAGAGCATGTTGCCTTGACAAACATGCTAGGTAATCTTTCCCTTTAAAACTTAGAAACCTTACCTGAAGCAACATAATTGTGATGAATTTTATATGCTTATTGGTTTCTATTCTATAAATATTATGAGTTGTGTTATACACACATACAAATATACCCACACATACAATATCTATATATCTATATATAGATATATTGATATATAGATATATATTTATATAGTTGATCAGATCCTGTGAGGCTGCTTCCATTTCTCTGAAGAATGGAAATGGGGCTGGGAAGATAAGGAAAGGTAGGCAAAAAGCGATGGGAAGGTCTAGTTGTAGGAAATATATCATTCTGTTTATTTATTTTCTTCCTGATATATTTTAAGAACCATAGAAAACCAACCTGGGAACTAGTTACCAAAAAAATGATTTATAAAAGAAAGAATGATATGTTTGGAATCAGCAAAGACTGAGACTCAAGTCTTGCCTCCAACATTTACTTGATATGTGACCATAGGCAAGTAGAGATCCTTATATTTAGATTTAAAGCTCATGGCAATGACAACCCCAATCAGGTAGAATTTTTTTCTAAAATAAAAGATCAGAAATGAGCTCTTTTTTCCTATAGTTTTATATGGAGTGGTGAGGGAGGAATCTTTGGGATAAAATATAACCTCTTTTATTTGGCTTTTTTTATTTAATAAGTCCTTAATAGTTTGGCTTTATTATTTACTAATAGCATTCCTACTTTCTACTTAATGGCTTTCTCTCTGTTTTCTCTGTTTCTCACACATGACACTCTATTTCATGGTGCCTTTGATGTGCATTTCCTAATATGCAGAAGAGTATATCCTTCTATCTCATATATCCAAGAATTTTCAAATTTGTTTAGGAAGCATCTCCAGTTTCTATATGAAGCCTTTCCTGACTGTCATCCCCAGCCCTAGTGCCTCTCTACCAAAACTACTTTGAATTGATTTTGTTTTTATTTTTGGATATACTTTTATGCAGACATGTTGCTTCTCTCAATGAAGTAAAAGATCTGTAATGGCAAAATGCTTGCATTTTATCTTCTTTTTCTAGTCCCCAGCTTAGCTACAATAAATCCTTGTGGATTGATCATGTTTTTTTTTTATTCAGTTTTCTGTTTATTAACTGGCCATTTGAAAAACATGATTTAAAAAAAACAACTCCTGTTTCATACAATTCATACCTCTACATGCAGATTTAGCTTACCAACAACTATTTTCTTTCACTTTTCTTTTACTATACATTCTGGTTGCAGTTGTCAACCATTCTAGCAGGACATACAATGTTTAAGGAGCCAAGGTATTCCCCCAAAATTGAATTCACAGCCACAGTAAAAACTATCCACAAAAACATAGTAGAGTATGCTATACACATAGTAAATCCTTAAGCACTTTTTGTTGAAAGCTCATGTTTTCACATATATCTTCAATTCCCAGATACCTGAACTTGAACAGGCCTTGTGAGAGTACTTCTGCCCCATTTCTGGCTATCGCATTACTTCTAACACTAAAATTGGCCTGTCTTTCTTTCTGACTATGTCTATGATACTTCAACTGAGGTTACAATGGCTTAGAAAAATCTTGGTCCTCTGATAATCTCTTTCCTGCACTTTGTCTTTATTTGTATCTAAAAGTTGGGCTTCCTCCAAAAAACAAGAGAGACACACTCCAAGCTTCTCCCAATCCCAAAATCAAATGAGAAATATTTATTTCCTAAATGAGAAATACCATAATAATTGTTCCTCTCCTATCTTGCATTAAGTCACGAAAAGGAGATTTGCCAAATAGTTCTAAGACTTTTCACATGATCAGCTATGTGTGAGTAATGAAAAGGGATTCAAGATGACTCTGTGAGTATTAAAATCAGTTCATTTAAGAGAAACTGAGAAATTAGCCTGATAAATTCCAAGAAAAAAAGTTATTGGCAAGGTGTAACCTTAACTTCAGTGCATATAAGGATGTTGTAAACCTGTATTCACAACAGGAACTTATAGACAAGCATGAACAGTATAACTTTGCATTGAAATTGGTACAAGGTCACTTCAAATTTTTTTCCCTAATAAGTGTTGTTTATCTTCACTCTGATGTGTGAGGTGAGTAAATAACTCAGAAAATCTAAATTAATGTGGAAAACAATATCATTTAATGAGCACCCAAGGATGAATCAGAGGGAACTAAAATCCACTGGTTACAGGCCCCAATTTATTTTTCAAAAGTATTATTGTGATTTTAAATGCTTGCATTACTCTTCATCCAATGTTCAAAAGATAAAGGGATGTATAGACTCGTCCCTGTGTTTGTTCCTATACAAACTGTTCTAAAATGCAGAGACAACATAATGTATTAGATAGAATAATGGGCTTGGTGTCTGAAAGCTTTGGGTTCAAAGCCTATCTGAGACACACAATCTGTGTTGGGCCATAGAGAAGTCACTTACATGACTTATCTTTTGACTTTTTAAAATCAAAAACCAGTTATTGAACATTTACTATGTATCAGGCATTGTGCTAAGTTTTAAGGTACAAAGTTTCAAAATCCCTGTTCTCAAGGAACTCAGGCTAATGAAGACAATGTGGAAACTACTGTATCCAGAGGAGATGTGATCAGGATAGATGGGAGATTACCTCAGAGGGAAGGCTCTAAGATTAAGGAGGACTGGAAAAAGCCTCTTATAGAAGGCAGGCATTTGCTATAACTTGAAGAAAGCCAATGAAGTGAGATGGGAGAGAGTTGCCGACACAAAGGACAGCCACCGAAAATTCTTTGTTAATAATTCTAGGACCTGTGACTTTGCAAGTATGGGATTTTTTTCCCACTAAGATAGATTGTTACTATTCTATACTTCATGGTGTATATCAAAGCCTGAGAAGGTGGGTCTTGGGCTCAGAGAGCTTTGCTGAATTGCAGGTTATATAGCATATACAGATATACAATGAACCCTGAAATGTAGTCTAAAACAGTACCTCAAAGTTTACATGGTTGAGATTGAATCTCCTCTGAGTCATACTAGAAATCTTGTCTAATGTAGACATGGTAATCTTTCTAGGTCATTCAAATGAGTTGGTGAGTTAAAGTGGTCTCTGGTTTCTTGGTGGCTCAAAGGTCTTGTTCATTTGTTGGTTAAAAACTACTGAATTGGGACAGGAATCATAATTAGTAGGGAAAAGAACCTTATGATTGACATGAATGTGGTGAAATATATGAAATTCAGGATAGGAAGAAGAAACTTATCCTTGGGTAATGGAGTCAAGTCAGTCTAGTATTCTGATGGAGGAAATTAGATGTCACAATAATTAGAGCAATGGATTTGGAATGAGGACTAACTAAATCTGAATCTGTTCTCAATAATTACTGGCTATCTGACCCTGATCAAGTCTTTTTTCTCTGTTTTGCTTCAGTTTTTTCATCTGTAAAATGGAGATAACAGTAGCCCCTCCCTCCCAGGGTTGTTATGATTATCCAATGAGATGATATTTGTAAAGGATTAACATAGTACCTGACATGTAGCAGATGCTTAATAGATACTGTTCTCTCTGCTTGTCTCTGTCTCTCTGTCTCTTTCTCTCTCTGTAACCCACTAAACCTATATATAATAAAAAGGTTGATGAGAAAATGTTTTCTATGTCTTTAAATATATCAATTACTTTAATATAAAGAAATGAATGGATATATGATTATATCATAATGATAGATCAGTTCAAGAATCAGTGACATTGGTCCTTCATAGGAAGAAATAGCTATTATTCCTGTATAGATAGTATTAGCAGTAAATTTACATATCTATGTATATAAATACATACATTTGCATATACATATGTATGATAATGCCTTTTATTATGGGGATTTTCCTTCAGCAAGGGGTTATGAGTAATGTACAGTAAAATGAGACTATGACTGGACAAACAATTCAGATTATGTGAAAAAAAATACTTCCCTGGAAACTGTGTTTAAAGGAACCATAATTTTTCTTTGAGGGAAAGCCCCAAAGAACATGGAGGTAGGTATTTTTTTTTACATTTATAATAATAATCATCATAGAAATAATAAAACATCCAGGTTAGGTGCCTACTTCCAATTTTGTGTTGAATAACAAATAGCAAAATATTATATTCTGAGAGCTGGCAGAGACGGACAAAGAGGTGGAATTAAATTTCAGACCTACCCGATCTCTAATTTACACAATAAATATATATTGTAAATCCCTTCAACTTGCATTTGGAGATTATTGCTTCATTGTAAAATATTAACATTTCCCCTTTTTCTTCTTTTGCTTCCAGAAAACTGGCACTGTATTAAAAACAAGCTGTGGAAACTGCTCGAGTATTCTCCTATCCTCTTTGAGTTGAGGGTGATTGAATAATTAAACCTGGCCTGTTATCAACCATACAAGAGTTGAATGAATCCCAAGTCCAACTGGGGAGGATTTACCATATGAATGTTCCTTTCCTGAGACTAAAACACAGGTTAGATTTCCAAGTTTCTGAATATTGCTCAATGAAAGAAATATGTTGCCCATGAGAAAAAAAAAATAAATCAAATGGTGGTGTAATCTATAATCAAAGGCAATAATAGTCACAGAACATTTAGAACAAAGGTTTGCTGAGTTAGCAGAGATGTGCAAAAGTTTCATACAATGCACATCCTCAGAAAATAGTTTTTACTGCTTAAAAAAAATTCACAAGCCTCTTGGTATTTAAAATAAATTCAATCCTTCAATTGTCCTCATACTTACATAAATTCATTAACTCTTTCTCTGAGAGTGGGAGTGGGAGGTTGAAAATCTGAAATCTCCCTAAATTAGCTTTGAAGTAATAGATCTACCTATTTTGCAACGTTAAAATATTTTTTCTTTTAAAGAAACTTTCATTTTCTTTTTTTTTTTCTTTACATACTAAAAGAGAAGTGCTAGTTCTGGTTCCATGATCATTTTTTTCCTCCTAAGGAAGTTGTTTGAATGAGAGAGTACAGGGTTTTCTCTGAAGAAAGAGATCTCAGGTCCTTCCTCCAAATTTGTCTATACTGGTAAAGAAATTCCATTTTCCCAGTAAGTGAGGATCAGCCTATAGCATACTAACATAGTCCTCAGGGTAGTAGGAAACCGAGATGTCTTCATGGGAAAAAGGAAGATTTCATTTTTCTTCCCGTCCACAGGTAGAAGGAGATGAATGATATTTATAGGAAAGTTGATATTCTTGTTTTCATTCCATGGCAAAAACCCCACTTATTACTCAGCCTCAACTAAAAAAAAAAAAGATGTGCACATGTGGCATGCATACCAGCATTTGAGTGGGTGGTGAGCAGTAAGTCTGTGGAATTAGCAGACGGAAGAAAATGGCTAACATTCAGCCTTAAGAAGACATTTTTACAAAAGGATGGAGAGATGTCCTGATGACTTTTGACATGAAAGATTCTTATATATGGCATTTTATAATATTCACTTTCATGGACATGGGTGGTAGGGATTCTCTCTTTACACAAAAGGAACATTAAGGCATAAACATGTACTTACTCTGATTAATCCAAAGTATTTTTGTCCCGTCCTATCCCTTTCACCTGAAGCATTGTATAAATGCTTACTTTTCTTCCCAAGAAAATCTTTTATGATTTGGAATGAATGGGGACTGAGAGGAAAAGGAGGATGAGGCTTTTAAAAACACAGCTTGCACAGCATTCTTGACCCTTGTTCAATTCCATTCACTAGGAGTTTATTAAGCTGTGCCACGTACAGGGATATCTAGCCTTCCTTCCCAAAAAAATGATAATTGTAATAGCATATATAGAGAGCAATCAAACAATTATCAATAAGCATTTTTAAAGTCCCTACTACATGTCGTACTGTGCTAAGCACAAATGAAGCTGAAGCAGTTCTTCTTTCAAAGAACTTACATTCTATGGTATTGGCATTCAATTACTGCTTAGTATCACTTAAACTAAGTGTACAGGCCCCAGTTATAGCACAACAAAATTATGATTAGTTTATATACTCAAGATTAGGATAATCTAAAAATTCTTTTTTTTTTTTTTTTGTATTTGTCCTTGAGAAAAATCTTTCTAAAGGTTCATTTAGTATATATGCTCAAAGATTAGGGTAATCTGAAAATTTTTTTCTTTTGTATCCCTCCTTGAGAAAAATCTTTCTAAAAGTTCATTTTCCCATATTAATAAGTACTTAATATTATAGAAGTTTATACATAAAAAAATTCTGTGTAACACAGAGGACTCAAGTGACTTGCTCAGGATCACACAGATAACATGGAGCTATCCAAGAACTAGGATTTGAATAGAGGTCTTCTGACACCAAATCTAGTTTAATTCAAAAATTATTTATTCTACATTTATCAAGTACCAAGCACTGTACCTACAACTCCATGAAAATTCAAAGATAAATGTAACACAGAATTTGATCTCTGGCCAATGGATGGGAATGAGTGTGAAGCAGACATTTACAATGGAGATTATAATAAATGGAAGGATGTTGTATGGAGAAAGTTTTCTTGAGCCTGGAGTCAGAAACATTTGAGTTTAAATCCAGCCTCAGACACTTATTGCCAAATCCTTGGCAAATCACCAAACTTCTTTTTGCCTCAGTTTCCTCACCCATAAAATAGGGATAATAACAGTGCTTATCTCAGAGGTGAGAATCAAGTGAGGTGATATTTGCTTCAAATGATGTTTTTTTTTTTTTTAAAGCATTTAACACAATACCTAATGTACCTGAAGCTTTATATAAATGTTTACTATGTTCACCCTTTTTTCTTCCCAAGAAAATCTCTTATGGTTTGGAATGAATGGGGAATGAGAGGGAAAGGAAGATGAGACTTCTAAAGACTTTACTGAGGAAATGACTACCTGAGTTGAGCTTTAAAGGGTTCCAATGGGAAGAGAAATGTGTGCTAATCCAGGCATAAAGAGACAGAGAGAACTGGCTCTAGATTGTACTTAATTCAGAATTTAGTGGGTCATGGCTCTGTTGCAATTGGGTTCTCAATAAATATTATTTCATCATACCAGGGTGTGGACAAAATTTCCTAGTTCAGGAGGAAGATGAATAAGAGAGATACTTTAAGGATAAAGGATAGGCATAGGGGAAATTTATGGAAATAAATTATCAAGTCAGAACATGAGCAGTTCTTCAACCTAACACCGATTTTTGATGTTAGAACAATGTCTTTGCTGTGACCTAATCATCTAGTTCAAGACATCCATGTCCTACCCTAATTATTTACTTCCATATCCTTCCCCTCACCTGAGTCATACAAATTCCTATCTCATATTGTCAGGACTAGCAGGAACAAACAGATATTTTGCTTAAAAATAATAATGTTACCAAGGGTTAGGTTTAAAATATAGGTAGATAGTCTGCATAATTGGAATCAGAAATCCAAGGAATAGGGATCAGAACACTAAGAGGAATTTCCATAATTGAGACTCAGGAAATTGAGAAATCTGCTTAATAAATAAAAAGCAGCAGCAGAGCCACAGTTATATGGACAGGAGTGTTGTGGTGTTCAAATGAGATAATAGAAGCAAAGCACATTGCAAACCTTAAAACACTATATATGTGCCAATTATTATTATTAGTCACTAGTCCCTAGGCCTATATTCTGGTGATGACTTCATCATCTGAGCCTTCTACTGAAGTTCTACTGAGGTCAAGTAATATCTATAAAGTAGTACAGGGACGTGTTGGTAATTTGTGTAAAATTGATGCCAATTTTGATTTCTGTGTTATAAATATTCACACTGCAGATTTAATAGTGACTCTCCTGTTCTGTCCAGTCCTGTCCTCTTCTTCCTCTCTCTCTCTCTCCTCTTCTTTCTTTTCACCTCTCCTTTCCTCTCTTCTCTTCACCTTTTCTTTATCTCCTTTAAATAATTATTGTTGAGGCAAGAATCAACCCTTAGGGAGTATAAGTAAAAATTAGAAACTTGAAGCAATTCAAAAAAAAAGAAAAAACTTGGAGGAGATCCTGAAGTGTGTAAAATCTATGTTTATACACCAATTAATCAGGAAGACTCATCTTCCTAATACAAATCTGTTTCAGATACTTACTAGCTGTGTGACCCTAGATAAGTCACTTAACTCTGCCTCAGTTTTTCCTCATCTGGAAAATGAGCTGGAAAAAGAAATAGCCAACCATTAGAATATCTTTGCCAAGAAAACCCCAAAAAGGGTTATAAAGTTAGCATACCTTAAACCACTCAGCAACAACAACAAATCCCCAATACCTACCATACTATCTGGGACTCAGTAAGTACAAAATAATATTTGTTAAATTGTATTGAATTTTTTTTTATTGGTAGTGCTTATCACTATACATTTTTACCTGGCAGGTTTTGGAAAATTGACTTTTCTTTATATCCTCAACTTTCTTTATCTTAATGCTTAGGTAGAGTAAATAGTTATTGATAGTCATCTGTGGCATGATAAGGCACACTTTGAATCACCCTTTATCCCCAAATGCCTCTCTACCAAACCATATATTTTATCTTCGACAACTTATTACTTTTGGTGTAAAAATAATGCAAGTCCACCAAAAGTCCTCCTGGAAAGGAACATGTATAAAGTTAGCACAATACAATGATCAGGACATTTTGAGCTAATACAATTAGGAAAGGGAAGGAGTATTAAATGACGAAAAGAATTATGAGATAAATGGGATTAAAGCAGAAGGATTTATCAAAGACAAACTTTTTTCCTTAGGGAAGCTCTGCTTCTGTGGCATCCTATAGACAAATAAAATTAAGAGAAAAAAAATCTGTGAATGCTCACATTTAGAGGAATAAAAGAGGAAATTTTAAGATGAAATTTGATTCTCAGTTAAATCACTAGCTGCTTGTGTGGCCTTATGTTCCATGAGGTTCAGGTCCTTTTTACTAGCACAAAAGGGATCCAAAACTTATTTCCCTTCACCTTACTTATGTGTGTGCAAATAGCCCTTTGAGATCCTTGGAAGAAAGGTGCTGTGTAAACCATGAGGGTGTGGTCTTGGAGAATGGCGTGGGGAGTGCTGTGAGGTCTTGGATAGGAATTGGTTTGTCCATGTGCATCCAATTTATGTTTTTCATTTTTTTGGAACCCACCCATCCTGCTGATGGCGTGGGTTATGAATTTGGAAGGAAAGGCCCACATGTACACACAAAAATGCAAACATACTCACACATATATCCTAAGTAAATGAATAAATACCTGCCCTATGCCTTAGAAGACTGCTACTTCTTCCAAAGTGAGTCAGCACAAGCTGGAACTCATTGAGTTAACTACCACGCTTTACCTTTCCTGGGTTTTGTTTATAAATCTCCTTCATATTTGCTCATCTAGGAGTGAACAGGAGAACATGAGGGGAGCAAGGAAAAGAAAGTTCCAGCCTTCTAACTGTGATTCTTGAGATGTTGAAAGATCTCCCAGCTGTGCCAGGTTAGATTCAAATCTGGAAATGGTGAGAAGCATACTTTCCTCACTGAGGAATGAAAGAAAAAGTCAGTCTTCTGGGCCACAGAGGATCAAATGATTTTCTCCTTTCCATTTAGGACTTTGTTTGAGACCAAACAATACTCTAATGCAGGAGCAGAAATCTTCATCTAAAAGGAAATATTCTGGCTCAAATGTTCTATGCAAATTGCTTGTGAAATCCTGTTGAAAACATAATAATATAAAGCGATCCTAATGTGTGTTTGTAGTGTCATAGTGAAATTTATTAAATATGAAATGTAGGAAAATCACTAGATTAAAATGATAAATGATCAGATGATGAAAAATTAGCATTATAATCAGATATTAAGCAGACAAGGGGAAAATAGAGGTGTTATCCAAAAATTTCATTTTTCTTAAATTTGATAATTGCTTTCTTCATATGAAATGCCTTAGACATGGAACTTCCAAAGTATCCATTCCATTCGTGGTAGGAAAAACAAATAAGAAGCAGGACAAGGGAGGGGGCTTCTTCAGATTTAGAACTGGAGTGTCTATATGATGTTGAATAAATCAGTTAGTCTTTCTTGGCTACAGTTTTCTCAAGAGAAGGGGGCTGGTCAAAGTTATATTTGCACTCTAAGCCTATGATCCTGTGGTCTCAAATGTCCTTTCTAGGTCTAACTGTAGGATTAAATGAAAGGATTTCACTGGTTACATATCAGCCAAATTGATATCCTAAAGCATAGATGAGAAACTTCTTTATTTAAAACCTTCTAGTGGCTCCCTATTGTCTCTAGGATAAATTTCAAAAGCCTCTACATACCATTTAAAATCATCTTAAGTCTGGCTCTTACTTTATAATAGTTTTTTTTGTTTGTTTCTTTTTTTTCCTTCCCATATTATTTCCCCTTCATGCCATTTAGTATTCTAGTCAAAGAGGCTGTATTACCTGTATATAATATTCTATCTTCCACCCACTTCCTGGCCTTCCTACAAGTAGTTCCCCCAGTCCTTAAAAGCATTTCATGCCCACTTCTGCCTTTTAATATTCTTAATTTCCTACAAAATATATTTCAGGCATCATCTCCTTTATAAGACATTTCCTGATCTCAGTCCAATTATTAATGGCATCTTCTGCTTGAAATAAATTTAATTTTTTGTAACATTTGTACTTTTTGAGGTATATGTTTGAGAGTAAAACTAAAGAATAAAAATTGTTCCTTCCTTAGGCTCCCAACTTTGGAAGATAAGCATCAGTATCTAAGCCAAACCACATATTTCTTTTTTCACTGAAAAGTAGCTACTCCCTAGTTACTACTTTTGACTGTGTCCTTACATATTGGTTTCTCTGTTCATGCACAGAGAGAAGAGGAAAGATGAGTGAATGAGGTCAGGTAATAAGAAAACCTTATCTATCCCAAACAGAAAAAAACAAAGGGTCCTATGAATCATTTCACATAAAGAGGAGAAAGTAAACCTCAGATTCAACATTATTCAGGATATTGGAACTTTAATGAAAACGAATAAACAACAAGATTTTCTCTTGATTTGGTTTCCTCCCCAGAGAGGAACAAACCTGACATTTTGGTAGCAGAGGTAAAATACCCAAATCAAAGACTATTTATCCTGCCCATATAGATCATGTTCATTAGCAAGGGCATAGACCAACCAAAATGAGTTAAAATGGATGAGACAAGTTGCTTTTAAGAATACTACCTAAAATAATTTTAAAGAAGAGAAAATTTTGGATTATATGCCTATTCAGTTTGAGCACATAAATGAAGAGAAAGAAACAATGATTTCACTGACTTTTCAGATTTTTACCAGAAAAAAAGTTCACCAATTATCAAACATTCCAATGGTTAGGTCTCATAGTGGATAAAACTCTGGCTGGATCAGGATTGGAAAAGAATTGAGTTCAAAACTGGCCTCAGAAACTGATTAGCTACATGACCCTAAGCAAGTCATTTTATATCTGTACACTTTAGTTAAATGGGGTTGCTATGTGGATACAAAGAGATTATATTCACAAAACATTTAGTATTATGTCTAGGGCACAGATGACACTTAATAAATACTTATTCCCTTCCCTTTGCCTTCTTCCCCATATTCTAGTTATATGTCCCCTTGAATTAAGAATTCAGAAGCCTCAGTGCTCATCTCTCCCAAAGATACTTTATCTACTTTGTGAATAGCATTTTGACTACTTCCAAAGCTACCTCTGTAGTAGATCAGTCCATCTTCTTACTCTGTTATGCAGCCTGAGTTCAAAATGTCTTTTCTCTCTCTTAGCATTACTTTAATCAGCATCCTCAAGTCTCTTCCAGAGAAAGAATAGCACTCCTAGGAAACCATGTAGCCAGGTTTCATCTCAAA
Organism: Sminthopsis crassicaudata; assembly: GCF_048593235.1. Lineage (NCBI taxonomy): Eukaryota > Metazoa > Chordata > Mammalia > Dasyuromorphia > Dasyuridae > Sminthopsis > Sminthopsis crassicaudata. Next base: position 388,470,347 of record NC_133619.1, on the reverse strand, counting down.
ATTCCGTGCCACTTTGTATTAACATTTCTCTGTATAAGATTTGCTCTATCCTTCAAACCCCTATATTTGAGGGCAAATTCTGTTTCATTATTGTCACTATATTTTCAAAACCCTAATATATATTATGTCTTAAATGGTAGTTGAATTGAATTGAATTGAATTAGTAATAGAGAGGGGAGTAAAATATTGTTCATCAAATGAATCCTGGCCCAACTGTGGGTAATCCAGCAGTGAATAGGCTACTTTAAAAAAAAAAAAGCTTTTTTTCCTCCAAATGCATCCAAATATAGTTTTCAATATTAAACTTTGCAAAACCTTGTGTTCTAAATTTTTTTTTTCTTTTTTTTTTTGTTTCCCTCTCCCCTAGATAGCCAGCAACACAAAATAGGTCAAATATGTGCAATTTTGCTAAAGATATTTCAGTGTTTGTCAAGCTGTCCAAGAAAAATCAGATCAAAAAGAAAAAAATGAGAAAAAAAGCAAACAAACAACAATTTTTAATTGAAAATATGTTTCAATCCACATTCAGTCTCTGAATGTGGATGGCTTCTTCCATCACAAATCTTTTGTAATCTATAGGCTACTTTTAAAATGATTTTCAAAGCAATAAGAAATCAGATCTTTTAAGAAAGGGTCCTGATTTCAGATGATTCTCAAACTCTTGTCTTTAAACCACATTGAGTGGTCAACATGATTTTAGGAAAGATCATTCTCAAAAAAACCCAGATCACTGATATATTCGTATGTCTTGGAGGCTCTCATTTTAGGATGTTTTATCACATCCCACTATAACCCAGTTCTGTGCTTAACTGTTCTTTCATTATCAGTAACTTCTCTCTTTTTTACTCAAATTCTTCCTGTTGCAGAATAAACCTGCTTCCTCTTGTTCAGCTTCAGAAGAGAAGGAGAACAACTACTCATTATTCTCCGGGATTACAATCTTGTAATGTTAGAAACTGAGTTAATTTTCACTGAAATTATTATTAAACCTCCTCCAAAATTTTCTGCTCAGAACTGAAATCTGACAAATCCTTTGAGATTCTTGGAAATCAGAAAGCAGCCACATTCCAAATAAGAGTCAATCAGAAGTAGTTTTCTGGTTATCCTTGGGAAGGTAGAATACCTTGATTGTGTCACATTATTGTAATTAAGAAATATTAAAGACATTGACTTGTCTTCTCTGTCAGAGGGCTAATTTTGTTGAATAAAGGAGAACTTACTAAGAGGAAATAGCCTGAAAATTCCTGACCATCAGGGAATTTTCTTGGAAAGAGGAGGGAATACTCTTTGAATAAAAAGTCTAGATTTTTATAACTGCCATTTGTGGTAGTTGATCTGAGGAAACTTATTGCCCCCAGGATATTTAATCAGTTGAAATCTACTGAATTCATTCAAGGTGGCCCACTCTAAACTACCTTACCTTTACAATGTGGAACCATCCTTTAGGAAAGTAGTGTTTCCTAGTGTTTAGAAATAGCAAATAATAAATACAAGAAAAAATAAAAAATATAAACAAACATTCCAGAAAAGACACCGTGAAAAGGATGAATAGCCTACATTGAAGAGGTAGAGAAAATTTCTGGCAGAAGAAACCGAAAGGAGGACAGAATAATTCAGAATTATAGCATAGGGAATCCTAATAAAATAATCTCAAGTAATTATCATTTTGTTAAGGAAACAAAATATAAGCAAATGAGTGAAAATTATGTATTTAGTACTAAAGATACAAATAAAAGAAAGTCTCTGCTCTTGAGAATTTATATTATAATTTGGGGAGGTGACACATGGATGAAAATTAAATTCCAGGGAGAATGGAAAGTTGTTAAGGGCAAAGCTTTAGAGTTGCCTTTAGGAATCATCAGAACATCTATCCCAGAGGAACAACCCACAATTCTTGGAAAGGGGAAAATTGGTTTTAGGATTAGAGTAGAAAAAATGGTGAATTTCTTTTATCAGGGGGTGAGGGTTCAAGGCTCATGTATAAGGGGAAAAGGAATATTTGCAGGAATGTGGATATTACAATTGTTGATAGCTTTGAGTTGGGGCACTCCTAATATATCCAATGGAATCTGGGGAAGTTTATAGCATTCTAATGTATTTTCAAGTAACACTGACAACAGTCAATAATCAATAAACATTTTTTAAACAGTACTTACTATGTGCAAGTTATTGTGCTAAGATTTAAACATACAAATTAAAAAAAAAAAGAATGTCAGTCACTGCCCTCAGCAGTTTTCAATCAAATGAGGAAAGACAATACAAAAAAAGAAATCTAAAAATCAAGGGGTAAGGTACAGCTAATGTGGTAGAGAAGTCAGAGAAGTTCAAAATGAGTATAGCCCAGTGGGAAATGAAGAGATATCAGTCCTTAAATGAAAGAATTATGTCTCCAAACTCCAATGAGAAGGGCAGAAGGTACTGATGAAGTGTGAATAAGAAGGCTAACTGGATTTTGCAAGATGATGAGATTTCCCAATCATGAATTTACTAAGGACATGGTGGAAAAACCAAAGAAATCCAAAATGAGTCATGCCAGAGAATTTGAAGATGTCCAAAGTTAGTGTGGCTGTATGAGAAATAAGATATCAGTCCAATTGAAAGCTATTACTCCATCCCTATCTTCAAGAAAAGTGAAACTCCAATATTAAGCCTTTTGGCTTACTGTTTTATTCTTACATAAAAAGTCTAAGCACTTTCTTTTCCAAATATCTACCCCAGAAGGAGCCACTACTAAAGAAAACAGCTCTAGAGAATTTGCTACAATAGTGATGGTAGTAGGGAGGTGAATGATTTGGAAGAGGAATAGTGTTTTACATTGAAGTTATAGTGGAAGTTAAGAAATAAATAAAGGGATTAAGGTAATGAGAGAAGGATTTTTCTACCTTCCAAGAATAAAGTATTTTCTGGTGTCCTAGATGATGTCTCCTCCTAATTCCTCTGGGGTTTTGCCTATGAATTATCTTCCTTCCCTTTTCTATAGTGCTTTCCCTCTCTTAGTTTCTATTGCTTCATATCCTTCACTCTTAAAGAATTATCTCATGTCCCATTCTCTTTTCTTTGTCCTTTTTTATTCTATGTTCTAACAAACAGTCATTATCTTCTGACCTTTACTTACCATATTTGATTCTTAAACCCTATTTTCTGTCACTATTACTATAATAATAATAGTAATAAACATATACTTATATAAAGCTTTTAAAGTTTACATAAAGATCTTTCCCCAAAAGGCTATGGGGTAGAGAGTATAAGAATTATTATCCTCATTTTGTAGATGAAGAAATAACTTGGATTATTTAAATAACTTGTCCATACTTTTATGATTAATATATATACATATATATCAACATCAAAATAGAAATGTGAGATACTAGACTCCAATTATAGAACACATAACATTATGTAATCCCTGACATTCAAAACAGTCAATCAGTCAATAGTCATTTATTAAGAACCTATACTATGTTAAGCTCTAGGAATACAAAAAAAGGCAAAAACAGTTCCTGATTTCAAGGAGTTTACAATGACTTGAGCATCTGAATGGAATATAGATTGGAGTGGGGAAAGATTTGAGGCAGGCAAACATCCACCAGGTTATTGTAATAATCTAGATGGAAGGATATAAGGGTTTATTTTAGAATGGGAGCTTTATCAGAAAAGAGATAGCAATATATTTGGGAGATGTTTGCAATGATGAAATAGATAGGACTTTAGAAAGTGGATATGGAAAGTGAGAAATAGTAAGGAATCACAGATAACACCAAGTTGCAAGTCTTAGTACTAGGGAGGATATTAGTGCCCTTGATAGTAATAAAGAAGTTTAAAAAGGGGAAGGTTATGGAGGAACAATGAATAGTTCAGTTTTGGACTTGTTGAGTTTAAGATGTCTACAAGACACCCAATTTAAAATGTCTATTAAATATCTGGGGATATGAAACTAGTTATTAGCAGAGAAGTTAGAACTGGCTATTTAGGTTGTAGAGTCATCAGGATAGAGATGATAGTTAAATGCATGAGAATTTAGATCACTAAATTAATAAAGGAATACAGAAGGATAAGAGAAAAAGCTCAGCAAAGAATCTTGTGGGGCAGCTTTGATTGGCAGACGTGATCTGAACAATGATCCAACAAAGGAGAATAAGAAGAATTAAGCAGGTACACAGGAGTAGAGGAAGATCTAAGAAGAAGAGAATATTTTTTAAAAAATATAATTGATAATGATAAAAGCTGCAGAGGGGTCATAAAGAATAAGAGTTGAAAAAGGGTCATTCAATTAGACAAGAGATAATTGATCAGTTTTGAGAGAGAGAGAAAAAAACAAAGACAGAAACAAATACAGAGAAAGTGGGGATATGCATTCTCAAGGAGTTTAACCATAAAAAGTAGAAGAGAAGTGGGATGGTAATTAATAGGTATAGAATGATTAAGGAAAGGATATTTGAGAATAGGAGAGTCTATGGTCATGTTAAAGTAGGGAAACAGACAGAAGTATAGGAGAAATTGAAAGCAATTGAGAAAGCAGAATTGAAAGAGGATATAATCTGTTGTAAAAGACAGTAAGGAATGAGGTCACTTGTGCAAGTAGAGGAATTTCTCTCGATAAAGAGAAGAGTTATCTTCATGTAAGACAGAGGTAAAGGAAAAGATAATGACAGAAGATATTTGTGTGATATGAGATGGGGAAGAGTGAGTTTTCAGTGAATGGTCTTATTTTTTCCCAGCACAATATGTCAAATTTTTAATTGAGAGTATAAGAGGAGGAACAATGAGTAGCTTGAGGAGAAAGGAAAAGTTTTTAGGGGAAAGTTTTAAAAGTGGGAGTAGAAGTTAATTTAGGGAATATAGGACTGTATAAATGAGAGTCAAATGGAAGTTGCATTAAATAACTTTGTGATCACATAAGAGAATTCCAGAATTCATGAATATTGAGATGCTACATTTGTGGGAGATGACAAAATGAAAAGTATGACCATCTTTGTGCAACAGTTAGAATTACATAAAATTACATTACAATATTAATTACAACAGAAAGGATCATTTGGAATACAATATAGAAGGCAAAAATTAAAACTGTATAATAATATGAGAACATAGTAATAAACAAGGTTCTTTACTTTCAAGAATTCCCTTTGAGAAAATCAAAGCTATGAAAAATATTTGAAACACAAACACAGGAAGCAAGACAAACTTAGAAAGACACATACATTGAAATTATCTAAAGGGGTTAATTTATGACCATTTGTATATCCCAAGGCAAGTAAAATGGTTCATTACTCCTTTAGAAAGCTACTGTCTTCAAAGCAACAAATAAAGAATTTGTATGTAGCTTTTCATCTATTTTGTTTAGTTTAAAGCAATCCACATGGGGAGGCTGAAGAGGTTTATTAAGGATGAAATGGGGAAGAAAGGTAAAGAAATATGTTTTTCTCATAATTGTAGCCTCTCAAATGAGGGATATATGAACATGGAAAGGGAATTGGGAGAAGCAGAAAAATACAGTTCAATAATAAACAAACATATGCATGCCCATAAACAAATACAGGGAAAACATCCAAAGTTTTTAGTGAAAAAGTACATTAAAAATATTAAAGAATTAAATAAGGAAAAGAAGATGAAAGTAGGGATTCAAAAGAAATGGTGGAATTAGGTAGGGAATAGTCACATGCAAAACATCAGTTATATAATAATTATAAGAGAGCATATTAAAAGGGGAGAGAGAGAAGGTAAGAGTTGGTGATCTGTATCAAGGCAAAGAAGAAGAGCAAGGGAGTAGGATGCAACCATTGCAGTTAGACATTAGGGGTGATAATTTCTTTTCTTTTCACACCCTGCATTTCTTTGTACAGAATTGGATTGGAGACATAAAGAGAAAACCAAATATTAGGATATGTAGAGGGAAAGCATATCTCATTATCCCACCCAAGAATTTGAATGGGATGAACTCATCTGTTAAACAGAAAGGGATGGTATAATGGATTAGAACGCAGAATTCAATAATACGATGTTTATAGGAAATGCAGACAGGCAAAATATAAATTTTCATTATGGCATCTAGACAAAGAAAAAGCCATATTCCAAAAACAAACAAACAAAAAAACCCTGTGTTAATTTTATTGTACAGTACTGTGCTCTTTCTCTCCACTTCTGTCCTTCAACTAAGTATTCTGACATCTCTGTTGCCAAGAGAGGAGACCTTTGCCCAGAATTTCTGTCTTTTATCTGTCCATGCTCAGGTCCCATGTGTTTATAGTAGTATTCTTTTGCTCTGTTCTTACTAAACCCCCACATGACTGACCCTGGCTCTCATGCATTCCTGACCTTGTTTTCAGTTTTCTGTCTCTGGCACCTACCTGTCTATGTACTATATCCTACTGATGTAATAGGACTCTTATGTTCCCCGGATCTTTGGTGTGGGTGGGCCTGAGTGGGAAAAACCCAGAATCTCAATTCCACCCCTGCTTGTGGGAAAATTCCTGGAAAAATAATGGAGCACGTGAGACTAATTGCCAATTGCATTGTTCTCTATTAACTTGTTTGAAGGTTGACCCTCCCCAGCTGTTCTGTGCTGACTTGATTGGTGGGACAAAGAGGGGGAAGTGACGTATGTGGGGAGAGTAGGAGGAGGAAATTCTCTCTCGTGGCTTGAGAGAGGAAGGTAGTGTGGAGGTAGATCTAATCCTTTGAAGGTGACCTCAAGAGACCAAGAATAAAGACTTTTGGTGATCCTGACTCCGGCTGATTTCTGGGAAGACAGAGTTCCAGCAAACTCCCACCTACAATTGATCTGGGAATCACTTTGGCCTGGAAAACAATCACTACCTTTATTGATTTGGAAATTAGCCCCTCAAATTGCTCCTTAGCCCCAAGCCATAGAAGGCTAAATAAAATCAATACACTGTATCCCAATCTTCCCTATCTTCCTAATCAGGAAGGGGCCCACTGAGAGAAAGAGCTTCTCAGTGAAAATAAACTCATTTTTGCCAAATTTTACTTAGAGACTGGGACTGCTAATTCTTTTGAAAAACTGGCCTGGGAACTCCCATTGCTGTTTAGCAGGGATCCTCAAACTACAGTCTGCAGGAAGATGCAGCCCACTTGAGGACGTTTATGTGGTCCACCGGGTTATGGCAAAATCAGGCCGGAAGTGACATTCGACCTAAACTCATGTTAGCAACGCACACTTCCGACACTGGGCTGAGGCAGCAGAGACATAGTGTGAGGCGATACCGAGGTGAGGTGAGTACCCAGGCCGGAGTGTATGGTGTGGGGAAGGGAGAGAGATGCAGAAGACAGAGAACTGATGGCCCGCGGCCTTGTAAAGTAATGGAAGCCACCACAATAGACAGGCGTGAGGAATGTACAGTGCATGCTGTACAGTGCATGCTGCACATGTCATGGCCGCTGCAGGGGGAATATATGGGCTGTGCCTGGTGCGAGGGTAATAGTAACAGTTAGTACTACAAGTCCCAATTTGACTCTATCATTGTCATTATGCTGTAATGACAATGTAAAGGCTTCCTCTCTAGCACATGTTGCATTACTGACTGCTATCGTCTCCCAGAGTGAGAATCCTGGTACCAGGCTGTGGCCCTGTATCCATAGTGACCTCATGTCTGGCTGTTGTGGTCATCAGCTATGTTCTGTAGTTTCATAAAGAGATGGAATATTGCTAACGTATGTCATCACCTTACAATCACTGGGGGTCTGACCTTAGTGTCCTCCACTTATCCTGAGTATAAGGGGGTGCAGACTACTTCATCCCCCTCCAGATTCTTAAGGTCCCCATACACTTGTGCAGCTTCAAGTCACAGGATGACCTCTCCTGGAAGCCCCAATGTACAATTTGTTACTGAAGCTCATTCTGCACATACAATATATCGCACAGTTATATACATACATGCGCAATCTTGTATGCAATTATGATAAATTACGAGTGTAGCATGTACAATCATGCAGCGCTGGATCATGAGAATTGATCCCAGGATTTAGAGGAAGCCAGGGCATTTGGGAGGGCCTGCCTGAGCGGTGACTAGTGTTCAGTGAAGGTCTGAAGCAGGAGAGAGAGTACGGGAAACGGAGGCATCACAGAGCAGGCAGCTTGGAGGAAGTTGGGCATTGCAGTCTGTATGTCTGTGCAATCAGATGTCAAAGAATTTGAAGTAAAATTAGGCCTCCTCATCAAACAAGTGAAGGAAGAAAATTTCTGCCATCTCCCCACAACTCAAAATCTGTTAGCAGAAAAACCACTGATTGCATTCCCAAACAAAACTTATGTGGATTCATTGGAAAAATTGCAAAAGGAGTTCCAATTTAGATTTAAAGAGCTTCGTCTCCATGAACAGGACATACAACTTTTCCATAACCCATTTTCTATTGACATTGAAAATGTGGATACAATTTACCAAATGGCTGAACTGAAGAATTGTGACTCTGAAAGACACATTCAAGTCAAGCAGCCTTCATAATTTCTATGCATCTCTCCCCTCTGAGACATATCCTCATCTCAGGAACCATGCACTCAAAATGGCAACCATCTTTGGCAACACTTATGTCTATGAACAGACTTTTTCTAGAATGAAACATTTGAAATCTCCAACCAGATCAATACTAACGGATGCACACTTGCATCACTTGTTACAGTTGTACAAGCAGTGACAAATATGGAACCAGACATTGCCCATCTCATTAGCCAAAAGCAATCCTCTAGTTCCCATTGAAATACTGGTAAGTTTGTTGATTTAACTTTACTTCATTTTAAATATTGTATTTGTTCCTGTTTTGTTTCTTCACTTCAAAATAAGATATATGCAGCATGCATAGGAATTTGTTCATAGTTTTTGTTTTTACTATAGTCAGCCCTCCAACAGTCTGAGGGACTGTGAACTGGTCCCCTATTTAAAAAGTTTAAGGACCACTGCTGTTAAGGAATCTCACCCCTCAACATGTTTTCTCTCTTCCTTCCTTCCCCATATTACCAGGAAAATTTCCATTATGTAAAAATAATTTTAGGCAGAGGTTTGCAGAATATACTTAAGAAAGCAAGAAATGTCTGTACATTTGAATTACACAGATTTATATAAAATCCAAAATGAGATCATCTTGACTTCAGGCCAAAAAGCAGTATAAAAATAAACAATTTAAAAATATGACCAGGAAAGTTATAATTAAAGGTGCTGATATTATTAAAACAATGTTAATATAGAGTACTTCTGGCTTCCATGGTACATCTAAAAAATTAAAGGCAGTCAAATTATATTGAGAAATAATCAAATAAAATAAGAAACAATAAAAAATTATTGGGGATTTCAATATAGCCTTTATACTACTAGATAAATCTAACAAAAAATAAACTAGAAAGAAGATAAGTGCTTGAATAAAATATTAGAAAAGTTAAATACGATAGACCTCTAAAAATTAATGGGAATCAGAGAATACATCTTTTAGATTTTGCTAGCATCACTGATAATATGTTGAGGTATTAAAATGAATAAAACCTCCAATACATGATAAAAGCCATTAAATATGTTATTATTAACAATAATACAAGTTATTTTTGCAAGTAGTTTTTAAAAGTATATAGTTCTACATTCTATAATCCTATAGAATTACTTCAGTAAAAAAGAAAAAAATGAATAGTTTTATTAGAAGAAATAATAATGATATAGTATACTAAAAAAAAGCCATGTATGGGAGAAGAAATAGACCTCTAAATCTGTGCAGCAATAAAAGTGTAATAATCAAAACTTGAAATGCATACAAAAAGAAACTTTGAAAATAAAGAGAAATGAAAATAAAACAAAAATTAATTGGTACAAGGATACATAATACTAGAAACTATTTTTGAAAAACAATAAGATAGTTTTTAAAACTACATAAAAAGAGAAGAACCAAATACAAAAATACAAAACAGAAAAAAAAAAGAATTTGCAATAGATGAGGAGAAAATAAAGAAACTTGTCATAACTATTTTGTTCAATGATATTTATAAATAACCCTAATAATGAAATGGATGATTCGTTAATGAAATGCACAGGTTAACTGAATAACAAATAAAGAATTTAAATAATCAAATATAAAAAAAATTAAGTGAACAAAATGCAAAATGCAAAAAGAAGACATTTTACCAAACTTTTTCAATAAAAATGATAATGATATCCAAGCCAATAAGAAATAAATCAAAGATCAAAAACTATAGACTAATGTATCTAATGAATATTAATTTAAAATATTGAATAAATTATTTTTAAAATACAGAAATTTATCTTGAAGATTTTTCATTTATGACCATGTTGGAAGTACAATAAGAAAAGGAATTTTTTTCAACATTAAGGAAAAGTAGTAATAATAATAATATTTAAAAAATTTTTATCATGAAAACATTTTAAATAACATGATTATATCAATAGGCATAAAAAAGTTTTTTTGGAGAGTATCCATTTATATACAAATATACTAAAATCACAGTGAAGAAGAAACATGCATTTATCAAACAGAGTCCAGGAATCATAAGCAGGAAGAGAAAATATACTAGGTGTGTTGGAAAAGTGAAAGATACCAAATAGGCTTTTGCACTTATGTCTTCATATAAAGAAAAATACATATATAACACATGTATATATATACACACACACATATATGTGTATATGTATATATGACACTACCCACTTTTATAAATTCAAAGTCATTTCAATGAAACCACTAAGAATCACCTTATATAATTATGCTCAATAATAACAAAATACTTCTAGAGGACTAAAACAAAAAAGTTCATTAAGGAAAATAAATAAAAAAATAAGCTTGACACACTGCCTTATCATATATTATACTATAAAGCAGCTCACTAATCACTGAATAATTATGTTTTTTTAATTAAAATGATAATAAATCAACAACAAAAAAATAGGCAAATGTGATGGTATAGTTGCTGTGACACCAACTATTGGGTTATGGAAAGACTTCCTATTTAATATAAACTGCTTTGTAAAGTAGACATAAAAATGATAAAAAAAAAAAAAAACTATTCATAAAGCAGCATCTTATATCTTATCCCATAATAACCTGTAAATGAATACCTAGTTTAAATATTAAAAGTCATAAAATAGCTAAATTGGAAGAAAAGTAGATAATTTCGCAACTATAACTACAGAAAGAATTTTAATTGGACCTGTCATAGAGGGATGACGTTGAAAATAAAAAAGACAATTTTAATTACTTAAAATTGAAAAAGTTTTGCACAAGCTAAAACAGTACTGTTTGATGTAAGGTTCTGGTTGGTTTTCTGAAGGTCTTTGGACCAGCCTTCATTTCAGCTGAGTAATCACCATGAAAATAGCCAGGAATAAAGCACAAATTCTTTATTATCTCCTTCACAGTCTGTTCTCCTTGCCTGGGGCCAAGCTAGCTTTCTCATGGCCTTCAGACAGTCCTTTCTCTCAGTGGAGTGGTGAAGAAAGACAGCCCAGCCGCCACAAAGGTGGGAGATAGAATGAATGCCTCTGGTCCAGTCCTTATTGGCTGCTATATACTTTATTATAATTACATCATCTTAAGTGTCACTCTTGTAGAACTATATTAAGTACTAAGTACATGGACTGAACTAGAGAACTATTAATCACCATGCTAAACTAGATAACCATTGTCTTATCAATTCCACTGAGTTAACATCTTGTTGTAAGAATTTCTCCAGAATTCTGGCCCATTATAGTTTGAAGTAGAAGAGAAGAATTAATTGGGAAGGAAATCTTTTCAGCAAAAACATTTTATAAAGTTGTGATATACAAATTATATAGGAAATAATATAAACCTTTGAGAATAAGAGCTCTTTCCCAGTAGACAAATGGTCAAAGGACAGGAACAGATAGTTTTCCAAAAAAGAAAACAAAGCTAACAGCAAAACATATAAAATAGAAAAAAAGTTAGCAGAGAGGACACACCTTTCTTTCTGACCTTCTCTCAGAAGCCTCAGATTAATCCACAAATCCAGCCTCTGAATTATTTCTGGACAATAGAGGCCACAAATATTGGGAATGCAACAAATTACCAGCAGAAGATAATTTTGAGGATCGCCAAAAAAAGGTATGTTGCAATCTGGCACAGAGATAGACAGGCCAAGCACAAGCAGGCTGAGCACAGACCCCAGTGAGGCACTGCAGCCCAGGAGTGGTGGGAACTCCATGCCACAGAGAAATTACAGGAAGGTTTATAGAGCAGTGTTGGCTACTCTACCCTGGTTCCAAGCCAATGGATCAGAAGAGAAGGTAGAAAACATCCAACAAAAATACAAAAGATAAACAGTGAACCCTGAAACACCAGAATTTCATGAGACCTAGCCACACCCATCCCACACCAGTAATGAGTCAACACAGATTCAGCACAGCCACAGTTGCTTGAAGAGGAAGCCACCACTTGTAGAGGAAGCTTGGAAAACCTCCCCTACCCTAAAAGTAGACTTTAACATTTTTTTAAATGAGTAAAAAAGCAAAGAGAACTCTGAAGATAGACAGTTTTTTATGGTGAAAGAGAACAACAGATTTCAGACACTGAGGAGACTAAAAGCAGATCATCTTCAGATGAAACCCCAAAGAGTGATATAAATTTGTCCCCATCTCACAAGGCTCTCCTAAAAGAAATTTAAAGGAATCTTAAAGAGAGCTAGAAGAAAAATGGGGAAAGGAAAGGAAAACTTTACAAGAGGGTTTGGAAAAGGCATAAAAAAAATAGATTTGATAAAATAGAAAAAGAAAACAACTCCCAGAAAAACAGAATTTGTGAAATGGAAAAAAAAAATAATTCCATAAAACAAAACAACTCATTTAAAAACTCAATTGAACAAATACAAAAAGAAATAAAAACATACATGAAGAAAATAATTCACTAAAAATAAGAACTGAACAGATGGAAATGAATGACTCAATGAGACATTAAGAATCAGTCAAGCAAAACCAAAAAAAAAAAAAAAAAAAAAAAAAAAAAGAAAAGAAAAAAATGTAAAATACCTAATTGGGGAAAAAAAGACAAAAAAACCAAAACTGACCTGGGAAATAGATCTAGGAGAGACAATCTAAGGATTATTGGACTTCAAAAAAAACATGATTTAAAAAAAAAAAAAAAGAACCTAGACACTATTTTTCAGAAAATTATCAGAGAGAATTCCCCTGATGTCATCAAATCACAAGGTAAAATAGCCATTGAAAGAATTCACTGAACAAACATCTCCTGAAAGAGACTCCAAAATTAAAACTGCAAAGAATATAGTGGCTAAATTTCAGAACTATCAGACCAAGGGGAAAATATTACAAGAAAAAAACCCAACAATAACAATTCAAATAATAAGGAGCCACAATAAGAATTACCCAGGACCTAGCAGCTTCCACCTAAAAAGATCAAAGATGATATCCCAAAGAACAAAAGAACTTGAAATGCAGCCAAGAATAATTTACCCCACTAAATTGAGGATTCTCTTTCAGGGAAGAAAATGGACATTCAATGAAACAGGTGAATTCTATTTATTTCTTTATTATTAATATTATTGTTATAGCTTTTTATTTATAGAACATATATGTGGGTAATTTTTAAACATTGACCCTTACAAAATCTTCTGCTCCAGCTTTTCCCCTACCCCTTCAGCTAGATGGCAGGTAGTCCAATACATGTTAAATATGTTAAAGTATATGTTAAATCCAATATATGTATAAATAGTTATATAGTTATCTTGCTGCACAAGAAAAATCAGATCTAGAAAGAAAGAAAAAAAAAAAACCTGGGAAGGAAAACAAAATGAAAGCAAACAATAGCAGAAAGAGTAAAAATGCTATGTCATCCACACTCATTTCCCATAGTTCTCTCTCTGGGTGTAGGTGACTCTCTTCATTATGGAACAATTGGAAGTGATTTGAATCATCTCATTATCAAAGAGAGCCTGTCTATCAGAATTGCTCTCCATATAGCCTTGTTGTTGATGTGTATAATGATCTCCTGGTTCTGCTCATTTCACTTAGCATCAATTCATAGAAGTCTCTTCAGGCCTTTCTGAAATCATCCTGTTGGTTATTTCTTACAGAACAATAATATTCCATAACATTCATATAACATAATTTATTCAACCATTGTTCAACTGATGGGCATCTATTCAGTTTCCAGTTTCTAGCCACGACAAAAAGGGCTACCACAAACATTTTTGCACATGTGGGTATAGAGGGCTGGAACTCTGAAAAGGTATACTGGAATTTAAGGCAGAAGAGTAATTAATGCTGAATATCTACTCAATGTGAGGGAATGATTCTATAAACATATACTTAAATGATATGGTGATGTGATGGCTCTCCTCACAATTGGCACTTGCTGAATGTATTGTGGTAAGTTAATGGAAGGAAGGATTGGAGGGCTGAAGGAGAGGGTCAGAGTCTCTCTACAAGCAGCATGCACAGGAGGGAAGACTCCAGGCTCCAGACTCCAGAGTCATGTAGCAGCTTGCCTGCCTCCTTCACTTCTCCTTCTAAAGATCTAGGGCTTTGACTGATCTTGACTCTGATCCTAAGACCTTCTAGTGTGCTAGCCCAGAAAATATGTGGGTCTCTTTCCTTTCTTTAAGATCTCTTTGAGATATAAGCCCAGTAGTAACACTGCTGGATCAAAGGGTATGCATAGTTTGATAACTTTTTGAGCATAGTTCCAAATTGCTCTGCAGAATGGTTGGATTCATTCACAATTTCACCAAAGATGTATCAATGTCCCCAGTTTTCAGCAAAACTACAAAACACTTTTCACACAAATAAAGTCAGATCCAAACAATTGGAAAAATATCAAGTGCTCTTGGACAGTCAAGCAAATATAATAAAGATGAAAATATTAGCTAAACTAATATATTTATTTAGTCCTATACCAATCAAACTCCCAAGAAACTATTTTACTCACCTAGAGAAAATAACAAAATTCATCTGGAAAAACAAAAGAACAACAATTTCAAGGGAATTAATGAAAAGAAAACCAAATAAAGGTAGCTTAGCTGTACCAGATCTAAAACTGTATTATAAAGCAGTAGTCATCAAAACCATTTGCTACTGCTTAAGAAAAAAAAGCAGTTGATCAGTGGAATAAGTTAGGTTCACAGAACAAAATAGTTAATGTATATAGCAATCTAACATTTGACAAACCCAAAGACCCCAGGTTTTGGGATAAGAATTCACTATTTGATAAAAACTGCTAGGAAAACTGGAAAATAATATGGCAGAAACTAGGCATTGGCCCACACCTAACACTGTATATCAAGATAAGGTCAAAATGGGTTCGTGATCTAGACATAAAGAGTGCTATTATAAACAAATTAAGAGGACATAGGATTAGTTTACCTGTCAGATCTGTGGAAGAGGGAGGAATCTGTGGCCAAAGAAGAACTAGAGGTTATTATTGATTACAAAGTGGATAATTTTAATTATATTAAGTTAAAAAGTTTTTGTACAAACAAAACTAATGCAGACAAGATTAGAAGGAAAGCAATGAACTGGGAAACCAGTTTTACATTCAAAGGTTCTGATAAAGACCTCATTTCCAAAATATATAGAGAATTGACTCAAATTTATAAGAAATCAAGCCATTATCTAATTGATAAATGGTCAAAGGAAATGAACCATAATTTTTTTTATATACTTAAAGTACTTTAACTTTATATATCCTTTGAAACATACATGCAATACTACCCCTTGGTAATTACTCTAAAGAGGTCAAAACATAGGTGCAAATGACTCTATCCAAAAACATTTGTAATATATTGAGAAAATTTTCTTATAGCAATGAAATGGAAAGCAGACAGCATTTCTTGAATAGCTAAAAAAAAAATTATACACATTTTATTAATTTTTGCATTTTTCATATTTATAATTTTATAGTGTAATGATATATAATTGTATTACAATAACTGAATATCATCATACTGTAAAAAATGACGAACATGAAAAATGTGAAGAAATGGAAACATTTGTATGAACTGATGCAGAGTAAAAAGAATTGAAACCAGTAGGAAATTTTACATTCATGTGTGTATGCAAATGTATGTATGGTTGTGTATATGTATATGCATATATATGTATATATATGTGTGTGTGTGTGTGTCTGTATAGACACATACATATGCATGTATATAAACACTGGATTCAAAACTCTGATTAGCAGTCTTTAAATGGTTAAACCCCAAGCCTTTCCCATTTCAAAAAGTAGATGGTTGGATATGAATAAAAGATATCACCTTCATCTGAATATAGTCACTAAATTGGGATTAGTTAATTGCTCTATAAAATTATTATGATCTACAGGATAAGAAACGTGTTATACATTGTAATTTCCAAAACAACAAATCAATTCCACAGGGTACCGTCTCACCTTGATGTACTGTAATTTACACATATAACTCCCATTAGTATAAATGGGAATTATATGCACAGGTCCCTTTAGTAGCAAAAAGGATAATCTAACCCCACATGTTTATTTTAAGCTTTTAGATAGGAATCAGAGAATAGAATTCCCAGAGATATGGAATGTCAATATTTCACATGTCAACAGTAAGAATGGATATAGGATATGTTTGTATCATTCTTTTTATGTTGAACTAAAAAATAAATGCTTTATCGAAAATACATGGACGACCTTCAGTTTACCTATGATATAGCTCTCTTAGTTCATTTGGGATATGTTAGTCCAAAACTGAAGCCAAGGTCATTGTTGCTACAATTTTTATTCAAACATATTTTTAGTCTTTTTTACTTAGGAAATATACAGAAGGGAATTCTTTGAGGGAAGAAAACTGAGGTGAAGAAAGATCTATAATTTTAGTCCACAAAAGCACAATGTAATGCTTAAGGTTAAAACAATGTAACGTACAAAAACAAAAGTTGTATTGACCTACACTGTAGCTTTATCAGCTGGGGGTGGGGAGAAAACTGTATAGCAAATTTTAAAAACTAGTTTTAGAACATGGAAACATCCACTAATTGGTGACTTTATGAAAGACATAGTCCTAAAAAGATGAATCAGAGATCATTTATTTTTGCCTATTTCCCTTACTGATATTTTCACATGACTTTTAAAAAAGCACACAAATAGGTTGAAATTAGGCATACCAGTTAGCTCTCTCCTTAGACATCTGGACATTGGCCTTTGAAACCACAATTGGTTAAGAAAACAAAGCTAGTTCTCAGATCTTACCCCCCAAAAAGAGTTGAATTTCAGGATGCACAGACTTAAAATGGATAAACTTGAAGTTAGTATACTTTATGTAGGTTATTCAAAAAGTAGCTCTATACTTTATGAAATTATGAAAACTCTAGCTCAGCATTAATTTTGTTTTTCTGGCTAAAATGGAAAAAATACCATATTTGTCAGGCATATGGAGGGGAGGAAACACAAAAGACCTGTGCTCAAGATCTTTGCTACTGGGATTAGAGAATTCAAATTCCGTCACCTTGTTCAGAAGAGGGCTGTAGCCCAACTGTTTTTAGATGCAAAAGGTTCGTTTGTACTTGCAGACCTTGGGTATTCTCTGCAATATTTCATTTCTGAACCCACATGGATATTCATTTCTGTTCTTCTCTCAGAAAAACATTAGGAATCTCCTTAGCCCAGCCAAAGAACAGATTCTTGGCTGTCATACATCCGAATGAAAATGCTCCAACTGTTGCCCATAGGAACTGGTGTGTTTCTCATTTAAAGGTTTGAGGTCAAACAAACCTCAGAGACAACCAGTAGACTGCAGAGTTTTAATGGAGATGCCAGGGCCAGTTCATAGTAGAGATACCAGTGACATTCACCCCACCCAGTCCTCCATTAGCAGGTAACCTGTCAAATCAAGTACCACTCATCAAGGACAAAGTAAGCAAACATCAGATCTGATTTGACCAAACTATTGGGTTTGTGTGTGTGTGTGTGTGTGTGTGTGTGTGAGCCACAGTTGAGATTTTTGACTCAGACTCCTAAAGACCAAAAGAAAAAAAATGTTTATTATAAACAGATCTGCACAAACTCATTTGACAAGCTTACAAATTAAAGCTTTGTTTGGAGATCGGTAACAACAACAAAGAGAATAATCTCATTGGGTATTTTCACTTTAGATTGGTTACCTTAAGTCAATTGAGAGTCTTAAGTAACCCAAATGCTCATGATCTATAACATGCCTTCATTAAAGCTCCTATGATCTATAGCTTCATTTTATGTAGACCATATGCAGTGAAAAAAAAAAAAAAGAAACAAAAACTAGAGTTGCTTTATTTTAAATGTACTTTTTAAAGCATTTCCAAATGCAAAGAGGACATTAAAAGAGACACATGAGCTTACACACACACACACACACACACACACACACACACACTTAATGTTTTCATTTCACTTCTTCCCTTTTTATTCTTTTAATAGCAATGCTACAAAGGGGAACTTTTGATAACTATTACCAACAAAATCCCTTGTTGCGACATAGTTAACTGCCCCCAGAGCTTCTATTTAAGGGTTACCTGGCAGAGTTCGCTATGCCAGATGTAGTTCTGCTATTGGATAATTTGATTTGCTGACAATGTGTGCTGCCTTAAAAAAAGGAAGTGCCTAGGTGACTTATGTCCAAATCACACAGATTCTTTTGGTTAAGATGAAATGTGAGACTGAATTTAGCCTTTAATTACATTTCCTTCCCTACCTCCAACAAACAAATTTTTATAACCTTTCCAATGAAAAAAGTCATATTTTGTGAATTACTAGCTTGGAAACAGCCCAGAACCAAAAGTTATTTAGGAAATTTTCTATTATTTGTATTAATCAAAGATGTACATTGGCTATGTTTTCAGTGACTTTATCAAACCACTCTGCCTTGCAGGCCTCTCTTGGCCATAGGATTTTAGGCTTTTATCTAAACTGCTAACTGGCAAGTTGAAATTACACTTGTAAAGAAACAGACATATTGTTAAAACAAGACATTGTAGAGGAGGAAAAATATATGAATACATCCTGTAATATCTCAGGAGCTTCGAATGTTTCAAAAATATCTTTATTTCAAGGATGATGATCTACTGAATGCATGTAAAAAACAAGGAAACAAGCTTATCAAGGGAAAGAAAGAATGCTGCATGTGCAAGGAAGAATAAAAAGTTTTACTTAAGTGAAATAATAAATCCAAATATTATTTAAACCATCTTTTTCTAAGAAGAAGTTTATTATTATTATTATTTTCATCTTCATTTTGGCCCTGTGAAGACTACATTGTTTTGTCACATATTGTTCTATCAAACAAAAACCTTGTTGGCATTTTACCATGTGCTTAAACAAGCAAGCCCAAGTATTAAATCTGAGGCCTCTGTACTTCAAGAAACATTTTTACAAGTAGAAAGTTATTCAGCTTACATAGTTCATCCATTTTTCCAGAGCCTTTTAAACCTGCATAATATATTGAATGTCAAAAAGCTATAAAATCTCTTTAACTATTGATATCTATTTGTAGATAGCAATATAAATCCCACCATAAATTTGAATAAGTAAATGACTTTATCTAAACAAAGATTTGGTGCATTGCTATACTATTACAGAGACATTGCTGCCCTGGCATATTGAACATCAGGGAGCTAGAATTTTTATGCACTCATGGTTCTTAAATTATTGCCATAGAAAATCAATATAGGGTACTTTCTAATACAGAAAAAAGTGTAAACTGTAATATAAATGCATCTGATACATAGCTAGAACTATAAACACATGGGTACTATATGTGTAGGTGTCTTTTGATGAACAGATGCTCTCAAAATTGTGGGGGAAAGCCCGTGTTTAGTCACAGTGAATCCTTTCAACCCAGGACCAAGAAAATTCTATTCTTAATGTCCTTGGCATTACATAATGCCATTTACTATCCAATTAAAGCCTAATATTTCTTCTCCTTCCCCTTCTCTGGAAACAACATGATGTAAAAGAATATAGCAATCATGAGAGACTAATTTCAACATTGTTTTCACTGATGTTCAAATCTAGATCCCTTAGTATTGGGTTCAACATCTTCTATAAACTGGTCTCTTGAAAATTTAGCAACTTTCAATCACTATCCTGTCCCTCTTTCTATTAATTTCTTATTCCTCTGTCTTCTTTTTTCAAATCATCCATTGCAATGTTGCTAGATAATTAGTTGATTGCTTAAAATGTTCATGGTTTACCACTAGCTTCTGAATAAAATTCACATTCCTTAAGTCTGTCAATTAAAATTCTTCATACTTTAATTCCAAACTGCCTTTTCAAATATCTCCATTATTACTCTAAATACACTCTGTATTTATGAAAAAAAACTGGACTTCTCTTATTGGAGATTATATCATTTGACTTCTGACTATAAAATCTGCTAAGATTACTTCTAGTGTCTGCCTTTTTGATTTCTACCCATTCCTTAAAGCATAATTTAAGTATCATCTTCGCTCTTATTTTTCCCCTTGGTCCTTCAAATACAAATCACCTTTTTTTCATTGAATTAACACAGAACTTTATACATTTAAATTATGCCTATAAATTTACATATCAGATCTTTGGAGAAAGAAGGAATTAATGCCAAAGAAGAACTAGAGACAACTTTAATTACATTAAATTAAAAAAAAATTGGACAAACAAAACCAACAGAAATAAGATTAAAAGGGAAGTACAAAGCTGGGGGAAATTTTATAGCCAGTGTTGAGTTTTTTTTCATTTTTTTTGAATTTATTTTTAACACACATTATTTTATGAATCATGTTGTGAGAGAATCAGAGCAAAAGGGGAAAATCATAAGAGATACTAAAAAAAAAAAAAGCGAACATAGCATGTGTTGGTTTATATTCACTCTCCTTAGTTCTTTTTTCTGGATACAGATGGTATTTTCTGTCCAAAGTATATTGGGATTATTTTGAATCACTGAACCACTGAGAAGAACCAAGCCATTCATAGTTGATTATCGCACATACTGCTGTTATTGTGTACAAGGTATTCCTGGTTCTGATTGCTTCACTCAGTATCAGTTCATGTAAATCTTTCCAGCCCTTTCTAAAATCAGCTTGTTCATAATTTTTATAGAACAACAATATTCCATTACCTTTATATACCACAACTTATTCAATCATTCTCCAATTGATGGGCATCTGCTCATTTTCCATTCTTTGCTACCATAAGAAAAGCTGCTATAAACATTTTTGCACTTGTGGGGGTTCTTTTCCTTCCTTTATGGTTTTCTTGGGATACAAACCTAATAAAGTCACTGATGGCTCAAAAGGTAGGCAGTTTTATCGCACTCTGGACATAATTACAGATTACCCTTCAGAATGGTTGGTTCAGTTCACAGCTCCACAAACAATGCATTAGTATCCCAGTTTTCCCATATCCCCTTAAACATTTATCATTATCTTTTACTGTCATCTTAGCTAACCTGAGAGGTGTGAGGTGGCATCTAAGTGTTTTTTTATTTACATTTCTCTAATCAAAAGTGATTTAGAGAGGTTTTTTTAAATATAATTATAGATGGCTTTAAATTTGTCATCTGAAAAATGTTCGTATCTTTAAATAATTATCAATTGGGGAATGACTTGTATTCTTATAAATTTGACACAGTTCTTTATATATCTATTGCATCATGATGCCACTAAAATAATTTCTAAAATAATAAAATTTTTCTTTAGTTGCTTCAAATATATAGGTTACCATTTTAAATAGACCATAAGTCAATGTACCTAGTACAATGAAAGGAAGAATTGGAAGCTATAAAGCACCAGGTCTATGAACCTACATAATGAATGTCTGGGATTGGGGGGGGAGGGTTGATATTTTCCCATATTATGGGGCATGTACATTTTTCTGTGCTTTATGCATTCATTATGTGGGAGTAGAATGATTATGCTATGTGGCTCTTAATATAAAAATACCTTTCTATTTTTATTTACTTTTTGCTAAATAAGTCACCAATCAGAGTTTTAAGTGATTCAGATGGTCTCAGCAATGTCTAAAAAGTGTCCCCTTTATAACACACCTGCAAGGTGGTCCAGGTTAAGATGCTGAGTGCTATTTCATGACACAGTGTATGAGTGATTTGGGAAATTTTGGCAAGTAATTAGTCAATCAAGTAAAAGGAATATCTTAAAACTAGTATTTATCAATAACATAAATGTTTTCTTATTTAAAAAAAAAGTCATTGAAGTGAATTTTAATTTTTGCAATGATTTTCCATGGACTTAATCTTAGTCTTATATTTAGTTTATTTTAGTTTTATAATACCAAGTTTCAGAAGTGAGTGTATCCTCTGTTTTGTTTTCTAATTTCCCATTTATTTGGGTGAAAAGCAGAAATGTTTGATATTCACTGGCAACAAAAGCAAAACCAAAGAACTCTTTTTAGATTTAGCATAATATATTAAAATGCTCATTTGTGAATGTCTCTTATTAGACTTGTTAGATGAAAGATATTTTAGTATTTCCCAAAGCAATGTCTTCATTATTTTATCACAATACTAATTACCTATTTTAAAAAGATTGAGTGATTTTGATAAAACAATAACAAATCAGGTTTCAAAAAAGATTACATAGCCAATCATTATTCTGTATATTTTAGTATATTAGTTGGTGACAAAGCTTCCCATATTTATCGAAATGCCAAATTTGATGGGATCTAAAAAATAGAGTAATCACCATGAAAAATTCTTCAAACAGTCTAAATGGTGCAAAATTCCACACCAATGTCAGAATAATTCATAAATGTGAAGGTTTAATTCAATGACAAACTACTTGCTAATCACTTCTACAAAGTTTCATTAATTAATAATAAATGAGTGGTGTTTTTTTATTGAGATTTCAAAGTAGTCATCTGTCCTTCCTTTTTATATGACAAAAATGGAACAATACTACTAAAAGATATAGATTTTTATGAAAAATTGCCACTTAAATAACTCTGATAGAATAAAAATAAAAGTTTACTTTTTATTCTCTTTCTTAAAGGAGGAAGAATTATACATAGATAAAATAAGTTACCAAAATAATTCTCTTCCAGCATAACACATTCCAAAGACTAAGCTAAATCTTAAGAATGATAGGGAAATATGTCTTCTGGAAAGGGGTGACAAATTCAGACGCAATGCAGATTGCAAGGGGAAATAGCATTATCTAAAGGGAAGGTTTCATGTAGATATTAGTCTTTCAGAAGAATTTGAAAGGATGCAAAGGAATTAAGTAGATAGAGAAGAAATCAAAGGTCATTCCAAGTTTAGGGAATAGGACCAATAATAGCTATAGGGTTTGTTTAGGAAAGAGATTAATATTGTTTGTCTACAGCAGAAAGCAGTAGGAAATAATGTGATATGAGACAAGAAAGCTATAACATAACTATCTTGTGAGAAATACAAAGAAAAGAAGGTTTAATCATTCTGAATAATCAATAAGGAGTCACTGGTTTTTGTTTCCTTTTATTTTTCACTTTTTAGTTGTGTTCTTATTTTGTTTTGAACCAAAGAATTAAAAGACTAGACCTGTGCATGAGGAAAATTCATCTTTCTTTTCTGTAATATAAAGGATTTATTATAGAGAAAGGATAAAAAATGTAAATATCTATAAAACAATGATGTCTTGTCTAAGGTTTATTACAACTTTAGATCTTAAATTCTAGGAAAATATTTTAGCAGCTATTATAATGATCCCTATCACTGATAACAAGTGATTGTATTTAAAGAGATATAGAAGAAAGGGGAGATGCTAGAGACTAGTTTGTTTCTAAACTGAACCAATAAGAAATAACTGAGTATGTTATTATGTGATGGTTTGTCAGGTGATCAAAAGGGAGAAAAAAGGGTCATATTGGATACATTTGAATGGCATAATTATCAATGCTTTAGTGTCCTCTTGTTGTAAACATAGCATAAGGACTCTAATGTATAGAAAAAGAAGGAAGTTTATTATTCAATTGCCAAAAACACTAAATTGGGGAGGGAGGCTAATAGATTAGAAAACAAATAAAAATTCTGAATGATCTGGACCAGTTGACCTAAAGGGCATAAATGAATGGGATGACATGCAATTAGGAAGAATGTTGGGTATGTCACTTAGAAAAGAAAAGTAAGCATTAAAATCTAAAGATTGTCGATATTGTTTTCATTTCATGCAGAGTGATGAATAAAGTAACACTAACCCACTTTAAGTGAGATATAGCGTAGGATTGTTAGCAATTAATACAGATACTTAATCTATGTCAAAAACTATGTTAGGTGCTTTGGATACATGGCCAAAAATGTCATGATCCCAA
This sequence comes from Sminthopsis crassicaudata, assembly GCF_048593235.1. Classification (NCBI taxonomy): domain Eukaryota; kingdom Metazoa; phylum Chordata; class Mammalia; order Dasyuromorphia; family Dasyuridae; genus Sminthopsis; species Sminthopsis crassicaudata. The sequence continues at coordinate 388,446,092 of NC_133619.1, read as the reverse complement.
CCCTCAAGAACTCATATTGTATTCTCAGAAACAACATATACAATATATAGAATATTGATTTATGTCTGGAAGGCACCACAGAGCCATCAAGTATCAATTTCCAGATTTTAACTGAGCTATCATCTAAAACAGTAGTTTCCATTTTGTGGGCTACTAAACACACAGGCCATTTAAAGTTCTTATAAGTGTCAGGGGAGGATACAGAGGATCAAAATTCAATATGTGAATCAAATATTGTCATTTTTAAAATTCATATTTTATCAATCAACAGACTGAGAACAGGGATTATTGTTATGAGGGGGTGGTCCATTATATATATATATATATATATATATATATATATATATAAAATGTATGTATGTATATATTCACACAGTAAAAAAGGTCCTAATACTGAAAAATGGCAAGGAGTAACTCATCTTAATAATCTCAAAAAAAATCTCAATGATGAGAAAATAGCAAATAATTTAAGCAGAGGTTTGGTTCTGAAAGCAAAAAGAACACTATTTTCCCCACTGGAATATTAGAAAATTAACAAGAGCTAATAATCTACTTAAAAGAGAAATGATGATATGTATATGCAACCAGCTTTTGCCTTTTTTCCACTGAGAATAGGATAAGAAGGAATGATATAATTAGCAGATAAAGTGACTATTTTGAAAAGTCAAGGTGATGAGAGGCTCATGTGTATGTGTGTATGTGTGTGAGTGTGAAAGAGAGAGAGACAGACTCTGGGCAGGTCACTTAACCCTGTTTGCCTCAGTTCCTCATCTGTAAAATAAGCTGGAGAAGAAAATAGCAAACCACTCCAATTTCTCAGTCAAGAAACTTTGAATAGGGTCGTGGTGAGGTAGAAATAACTAAAAAACAATTTAACAATTGTTACTCACCTCTTCTATGATCTTGTACAAGTCTCTTAAACTTTGGACCAGGGTTGACGTCAGTTTTTATTTTTTTTATTTGTAAAATGAAAGTTTTGGATTAGATAGTCCCTAAATGAATTTTGATCTCTAAAAATATATGACCCTAAGATTTAATAAAAGGTATTTCTGTTGAAGTTATAGATTTTGCAGAGAAGCCTCATCAGAAAGAATGGGAAAAAAGTATATAATTATGGTTCTTGGGGCAGAAGGAAGCCTTTAGTCAGGACATTTATAAAGTTTCTTCGAGTGGAAAAAAAAAATCTTCAAGATGGTATGGGATTCGGAACCCAAAGGCATCTGTCATTCTAACCACACTGATGGGAAATAATTGCTTTCAGGGTGAGATGAATAAAGCTAATAAGTGAAATATCTAGTATCATCCTTTAATCTCAGTCTTATGAGGTTCTGGATCAACATTAATTAATGAAACCCCCCTGACACCTTTATGTGATAGACTCAAATAAGCATCTTCAGTTTATCCAGGTGGTGCAACTTGAGTTGAAAGGCAGATTGATTTCCTTAGCTTGATTCCATGTCAGTTGTTGGGTGAAATCTCCAAATCCCCAACCCCCAGTTCTAACCAATCTTGTTTGCCTGGCAAACCAAATTTCTTCTTATCTCTATCTTTTTCTGAAACAACTGCAATCTCTCTTTCATGCCATTAGTAAATTATAATTAACTGAAAGAAACAAAAATAAAGTCTAAAAAATGTTTTTGCCCTACTCAAACTATCCAATCAAAATTATTTACCCAGTGCAAATCCAGCTGTAACAATGCTGATGTTAGAATCACAATAGTTCAGAATTGGCCATATTAATCAGAGTCATTCAGCAAGAATTTTTCAAGTGTTTATAATGTGCCTGGCAGTGTGCTAAACATTGAGTATATAAATTAAAAAATATATGCTTTTTGTCTTCAAGGGTCTCACATTCCAAAGGGGAATGTAAAATTCAAGAAACTATGATCACATAAAATATGATGACAGTAATGATAGCTATTATTTATATAATACTTAAATGTTTGCAGAGCACTTTACAGACATGATCTGATTGGATCTTTACAACAATTCTGGGAAGTAGATGCTACTATCACCCCCATTTTACAGATCAAGATGCTGAGGCAAAAAGGTTAAATGATTTGTCCAGGGTCACACAGCTAGTGAGGCTTGGAGGTGGTATTCGAATTCAATCTTCCTGACTCCTGGCTTGGTACTTTATTCACTGTAATGGAATGTAATTGCAGAAGGAGCAAAAACACATTCCAGGTAACAAATGATTTGAAAAACAAATCCCTCTCTATTAACCGGTGATCCAGTTTCTGCTTAAAGATATCCAATGAGAGAGAACCTACTATCTTCTAAGATAATCTATTCAAATGACTTCTGGATCATTCTAATTGTAAAGATGTTTTGTTTTCCTGATGTGAAACCTAACTTTGTGTCTTTTCAGCATGCCCTTTGGGGCCAAACAGAACAAATTGAATCCCTCTTCCATGTGACAACCCTTCAAGAGCTTGAACACAGCTATCATGTCCCCCCTGAGTCTTTCCTACTCCAGGCTAAGCATTCTCAGTCCCTTTGACTGAGCCTCATATGGCACAAGCTCAAGATAATGAAGCTAAAGAGTACATTAAAATTCCATGTACCTGTCTCATGAGACAATAGATTGGAAAATAGGAAAAAAGCTCATGGAGACCTTAATGTTGTTGAAAGTTTTTTATTTTTATTTGTGGAGGGATCAAGGAGAATGGGGTGCTCAAGATGGCAAATATTACTTATATTAAACGGAAAATTAGCAGAACCATGCCAGACTCTGCTGATGTTACTTACCAGCTTAAATACAAAGCAGAGTTTGGATACCTGCATAACAAAATGCACACAACCTTCTGTCATCCTTTGAAGAGCAAATGGAAGTTATTTAAACCAGATGAGTGACTGAGTAGGGAATTAGTGCACTTACAGAGCAGGATATACAGTATCATGCACCTATTTCCAGGGAAGAGAGTGGGTGGCTGGAAGAAAGGAACTTTTCCCCCCATTTAACCTGTAATTTGACAACATCTGTAAAGAATTAGCCCCAGTATTGGCATTGTAATTGTTGTATCTAACATCAATCACTAGAGAGACGAGGTTTCTTGAAATAGATGTTAGTTATGTTATAGTTTACAACATGAAAGTAAAAATGAAAGGAATGAAGGGTATAAAACAGTATCCAAACTAATTTGGGGGTACAGAGGAGGGCATTATAGACATTGAGTCATTTCAAAAAGAAATGAATTACTGTATTTTTTTTTAACCTAAGAAAGGTTTCAAGAGAAGAAGTAAAGGATTCATTAAGTTGGACATGTGATTTAGAACAAAAGAAGGAATTCCTAGAGACTCCTTCTTTAACCATCAAACCTTTATTTTAAATCATTGAATGCATTATTGATCTAGTTTTAGAAATGATATGAAATGAGTATAGATGAAAAAAGCATGATTCAAATATCAAGGCTTTTCTTGAGTAATAATGGCTTAAAAATATGTTCACCCAACTTTTTTCCAGTATTGTTTAAAAGAAAACTATTGACTATAATTAAGCAAACTTTGAAAGCTATTGATAGAAGCAATGGGGCATAGAGTTAAAAGCACTGAATCTAGTGGCTGAAGACTTGTGTTTGAATTTTGGCTCTGCCATTCATTATCTGAGTGAGCTTGAGCAAGTCATTAACCTAGATGGGTCTAGTTTTATCATAAAGTGAAGGGGCTGAACTAGTGATTTTGAAAGTTTGTTTTTCCAGCTTTACAATTATATTATTATAAGAGCAGCTAATAAGAAGTGATGTCCAAAGTTTACAATGCTTTACTCATCTCATTAGAATTTTGCAACAACTTTATGATTTAGGGATTACAATATTATTATCCTAGTTTTCCAGAGGCCAAGATGAACCACTGATATGTAACTGTCTTGCTTATTATCATATGGCTAACATTAAATTCAGGTTTTGAATCCAAATCAACCAATTTTGCCAATCAACTGGTTAAGGGCTGTTTAGGTTGTGTTCAGGTTCACATAATCTTGCTTTCCCTAAAGTGAATGATGATGAAGGAGGAATTATTGGCTTATGGGCATTATTCTCATTTATGTTTAAATGCACTTAGATATCACCAAAAAATCCAGGGACCCAGAATAATGCCATAAAAATAGAGTTTGATGTACATGTGTAATATGCAAGTCAAGGACCCTGAAATGTTATCTAGCAAGCCATAATCATTTCTTTCTAGGAAAATTTTCAATTAATGATATCATATAGAAAAATAATTATCTCTGAGTATCTAAAATTATATATAAGTTGAACATAACAATATACATATAATATGGAATCATGATTTACATGGAATATATGTTATATATGTATGCATATATGCATCGATGTATATCCATATCTATATTTATAACTATCTATGTCTATCTATCTACTTATATATATATAAAACATAGATTTGTCTAAATGTGGGCTTTGGGAAGGCTTTGACAAATCTCAGGAATCTTAATTATTCACCTCAAAAGGGGATTTTGATTTCTGCCTGGAGAAAAGAATATTGAAGAGATGAACTAGTCCTGCTCTGCTCTCCCTAGAGAGGGGATACTAGATTAGAATTATATCTAGTTTCTCTCCTCACCCCCATTGCTAGTCTAGGAGAAATTATAGTGTCTTAGGTTATATGTACATATCTGATTACTGTTCTTTAAGGAGGGAATTTTGAGGGGGGAAAGAATAAGCATTTATATAGCACTTACTATGTATCTGGAAGTGTGTTAACATTTACAAATATTATCTCATTTGATCCTTAAAGAGAAAGGATTACTCTCAATTTATATCTGGAAGTCTCACCAAATGCTTATTACACAAAAATCAGAAATAGTGAATGACAAGTGAACCTACTTATCTAATCAAAACAGATAAACAGAAATGTTATATAGATGAGATTGTGTTAGACAATAAAGAGTGAATGAGCTTTCCCATTGGGAAAAAGACAGCTCAGCTCAACTAGAGAGTCCACATTTATACTCAAGGGGAATTTTCTTGAAGTCTCCAGGGAGGCAAAGCTGAAAATCAGAGACATGTTGAAGTACAAGCTTTCCCTTATGTCTGCCTTCCAAAGTCTATTCCTGCCTTCTTCAGTTTTTCTCTCTGAAAAGGGTTTTAAGCCAAATAATCTCTTTAAAAGTAAGAAGGGAAATAATTTCTCTTCTCTGAAGGTTCCTCTTCAGTACCACTTCTTATACTGAGATGCTCCACTGAGTCATGACTCCCTCTATCAGCGAGAGGATTCATAGATAAAAGTTATAGACTTGAATTTGAGATTGAATACAGAATTTTCATTTTATAGATGAAAAAATTCAGACAACAAAAGGTCACTTCTTACCCAAGGTCACATAACTTGATTGTAGCAGATCTGGGTCTAGAACAAAGGGTTCCTAATTTGCAGGCTAGTTCCTCATCATGAACAGAAATTCTCAGTGTTGTACAGTAGATTGATAATAAGCTCAGTAAAAGTCTCAAACTTCCAGCTAACATATTAACTCTGGTTAAGCATTAACCAGTTTTATCTACCTCTTTTTTTGGCAACAATATGATATTTACCTCTAATAAATGGGATTTTTTTGTTTATTTTGTTTGAGAGTAAGATGGTGTAGATATCATAGAGGGAATATCCAGACATGTAATTTTATCAGATATATACTGTGTGTGGATTTTGTCCACTGATGTCAATATGCAACCCATAGAAATGTGTGTAGACATTGAAAGGTTAAGTGATTTGTCTAAGGTTTAGACAAGTCAAGATTTAAGTCAAGATTTAAACTCAGATTTCCTAATTTCAAGGTCAATCTTCCATCTAGCACAATATGTCTCTTGTTTACTTTTCAGATGGGAGAGGAGTGTGGTAATTTTTATGGGAAAGATGATTATAGATATAAGGTCTTCTTTTCATCATTTGTGTGTAAATCACAGATTCTAACTATAAAAAAGAATTTATATTTTTTAAAATTATCTGTTTTTTTCCACCCTTATTAATAATAGTCCTAAGCTCAACTCTCTTTCCACTTTAGTTTTAATTTACAATCTTTTAAAGTTAAATAAATTATTGCCAGTATAGTATTTGACCTTGATGCCATTTTTGTCCTTGTTGAAGGTGACTGATAATGTAACCAAAAACATGCTGAAAATCATAGGAGTAATCCCACAGCCTTACTTTATTCCACTGGTGACTAAGAAAGCATGATAGCATCGTTCATTATCCAGAAACTGTGCAAGCATGTTGTCGTGAAGCTGCCATACAACGCTGATCAACTTCTCCAACCAAGCAAATTTTACCACTGTCTTCCATAAGCTCTCACAAATTATGTAACCAAAGGCCTTGGTCAGATTGATGAACATTGCCTATTGTCTTCTGTTTTGCTCCTGGCATTTTTACTGAAGTTGTCAACCATTCCTTAGCCCTTTTATGAAACAGTACTGGCTCTTGGGTAGATATCTATCTTCTAGGTAGAGGATCAGCCATATAAAGAAGACTCCAGCAAGAATCTTTCCATCAATAACAGACATTCAACTCTAGTTGTCACAGGACAATCCATTTCCTTGTGTTTTTTTAGAGATGAACAGTGGAAACATCCTTGATCATCTAAGGAATAACCTCCTCTTATCATATAATCCAGATTTCAGCCAGCACTTTTATAAGCAGTATAGTTCTTGCCTTGTAGATCTCTCCTGGAATAAAATTAGCATAAGATACTTTGGCATATAAGAGAAGTCCAATGGCTTTAAAAATCTCTTCTTCAGTTGGAAGTTCTGTTAGAGAAAAGGTCCTTGACTTTTTATTCACATATGATTGTAAACTCAATTCTATCTTTAAGTCTGTAATACAACAAAGTGTGGATCAGTTCTCTGCCATTTGTGCTAATTTTGGTCTAACAATTAACACCAAGAAAACTGAGGTTCTCCATCAGCCACTACCATACCATCCATAAGTAGAAACATCAGATATAGCAAAGGGAGAATTTTGAATGCTGTGGATAAGTATTTATAGATGATGCAGTTGACATGCCCATTATCAGAGTTAGATCAGCATTTGGGAGGTTGGAAATGTACTACATGTACATTTGCCTAAAAGACTCAGTCAAGGCAGTTGCTTACAAGGTGGTCATAAAAACTGATACAAGGTCACTATCAATGTCTCTCTGAAGAACTTTGGTATTGATTGTGAGATATAGGAGACAATGGCACAGGATTGTTTAACATAGCATCCCCATATAAATGAAGACTCTGCAAAGCAGAATAATGGTAGCTCATAAGAAATGTGAGATACACAAATTAAGAGACATCTCCCTCCCAAATATTCATCTAAATATCCGTGCCCAACCTGTGGTAGCATCTTCTGAGTTCATATTTGTATAGTTCGGTACAGCCAGATATACTGTACAATCTGTACAATTACCCCAACATTATGATGTCATTTTGATCCTTTTTTAGCATGAAGGACAAACAACAACAATGTAAGCTTAAATTCTATATTTGTTTTATTTCTGTAACTTCAGTGATAGGAACTGTTAGTATAGGAGATAGCAAATTACCCTGGAAGCCAGGAAAATTAAGGTTCAAATAATACTTCTAATATATACTGGCCTTGTTACCTTGGATTTATCACAACCTTATAGTGTTCTAGGTAACTCTCTAAAACTATAAAGTTGTCAAGAAGACATGATCTGTCATGAGAAGTTCTCTTACCTGGGTATTTTATAAACCAATGAAATCTCTCCTAGTACTTCAATATAAATGATAACATAGTAAACCTTTATTTCTTGTTGTACAAAGTGTTAGTTCAACAATATTTTGTAGACTCAAATGACTTCCTAATATGATTCAATTGGGTTCCAAGCTCTCTTAAGTAGTTCACAGACAGTGGATATGTGATGTATCCCTTATGAACAGTGATATGCTGATAAATGTTTAAGTACTGGTTCTCTAAAACAAACAAACAAAAAATACCCACGACACACTTCTAAGTTTCATTTATATTACTAACATTTTCTCTTTCACATCCTTGAAGCTATGCAATTTATAAAACAATAAATTAAGCCCTGTGTTGTTTGATGATGACCAAGCTCTCACTGAAAATTTTATAATTAACTCTTCTGATCTGATCCAACCTGGCTCTAACACAACCTTGCCTATCACTTATTGACTACTGTACCCAAGCTTAATTTCTCTTATCAAATTCCGGAGTTTGAGAAGTTGATAGATTATAACCAGCCAGAATAGTGAAGGGATCCTTTTAATAAGGAAAATGATTTTATTTGTAAGGCATAGGGAACTTCAGAAGCTTCAGCTCTACATAGCTCAGAAAATGTCCTTTATCCTCTAGGGCCCCGCTACTCCAAAGAAAATTTTTTCATTGAGGCAAATACAAAGTTATCATTTATTTAATAGCTTTTTAAAAAGTGTATGTTTTTAAAAGGCAAAATTTAAGCAACTTGTAAGGCTTTCTCTTGTCCATAAGGAGGACCATGGCTCAGAATCATGAACCTTACACTCCCCAAAGGTCATTAACCAAGTTAAAACATATTAAACCCCAGAACTGAAATTCACATGAAAAAATGTTCAGAAATGACCCTTACATGGGCCAAGAAGAGATCAAGGGCAAAACTCCAAAGGATCTCCTGAAAAAAAAAAAAAAAAAAAAAGATCAGAAACACCTCGCCAATGTTCCATAGGTGCAAATGGAACTGTGAAGGGGCTGAATTGCATAGGTGGTCTGTAGAACAAGTTTTAATTAAATCGAGTAATAAAAAGTACTGCCATTTATGGTGAGAAAAAACTCATAAAACTTTTGTCTGAATGCCAGGTAATGTTTGCATTAGTGTCCATGTGGGGTTTCATTTTTGCTGTTTTCAGCTCCATAAAAGTTCCACCTAAAAAAATAGCGAACATCCTTGTCTTCCTTAAGTGAATTTTGAATTTCAAAACTACTACACAGAGTCACTAAAGTGGCAATAACCTCAGGGAATATAAAACCCATGAAATGTTCATAAAAAGGAAAGTTTCTGGAAATTTCCAACTCTTCTTCATTTTTTTTCCCCCCAGAAAAGTTAGAAAAAAATTGAAATAAGCTATTTAATAAAATAATCATGAAGGATATTTGAAGAAGTTCTTATCTTCACATTTGTACAATTTATCTTTTGTTTTATCCTAGAACAGAATTAGGAATTTCTCTCTTTAAAAATAAATTCAAACCCACTGTGGCCTTGTTTATATTATTTAGAAATCAAAATTATAACAAAGTAACATAAAAGTATTGAAAGTTGGGTTATTAAACCTAGGATTCATTCTGGAGCTAGAAGGAATTGGAACTTCTATATATCATCATAGATTGTTTTGTTATTGTTGTTCTTTTCCCTAAAACTTGCAGTTTTGTTCTGGAGATGTTATCTTAATTTCCTCTCACTGTCAGGAAGGAAACCAGAAAGGTTCTTGATTACTATATTTCTTCAATGATAAGATTTCCTCTTTTACTGCAAAAACCCATGAGGGTTAATCTGCCTTTATCCCCAGAGGGTAGCCTTTTTCAGGACAACCTACAATAAATTAACATAAAAGACATAAACCTTATAATGCCCAATGCACCCAATACACACCAGGGATTTCTTCAAGACACATCTGAGGATCTGGCAACCTGGGAGAATTTTAATTCATCTGGTCATTTTTCTCTCCTTCAGTTTTGTTTGTTCAGGTACTAATTTGGTGGTACTTCTCCTTCCAAATCACCTTGTAGTTCTTTGATTATGTCTGGATGTCTGAGCTTCAACTATAGGATAAATTATGGGAGCCTATATTAATAAAGTATAATTGAAGAACCCTTTGTGGTTTATAAAAATGTTTTGTTTACAATAACCATGAGAAATAAAATAAACTGGTATTATTATTATCACCTAATTTGGGAGGTAACAAATTTAGAGAACATAAATTTCACAATAATGCAGTCAAAAACTATTAGATCAAGGCTTGATCTAGGTTCTCCTGACTCTAGGGTGTTCATTCCACTACATTGACTTCTCACCAAAAAGTATAGGATGATTATGATCAGTTCACCCATGCCTATAAAGCTTTCCTTGTATTAGTTCATTTGAACTTCATTACCACTCTATGGAGGTTGATACTATTTTCATCCCCATTTTGCAGTTGAGAAACCTGAGGGCTAGACAAGTTAGCAATGGTGAATAGTTAGTGAATACTGTGCTGATTTCAGACTCCAGCAAGTAGATTCAAATCCTGATTTAAATACTTGCCATCTATTTAAATCACTGGATAAGTCACTTTTCTTTTCTCAGATGTACAAAGTATTTTTTATTCAGTACTCCTAATAACCCCATGAAGCAAGTACTATTTTACAAAAGAAGAAATTTCAATATACTATATAAAGATTGTGAGCTATTATCATTAATATGCAGCAGTTAATATGTCTCTGAGGGAAGAATTTAACCTGAGTCTTTATGACTTCCATATAGAATTCTATCCATCTTAGCGGGTTATTTCTCACTGTGAATAATTTTTCATCAGTTGATCCAGATGTTGTAAGGTCTAAACTTACTTAAAATCATCAATCCAATAAGTTATAACTATATTAAATATGCATATATGAATATCCATTTTAAATTTCATTTTAAAATAAATGACTTTAAACATCATACAACATTATATTGTGTTCTTGACTCTATTCTCACTGCTTGCCCACCTCTTAGAGCTAACCTAGTCTTGAAACTCCAATTGGTTTCAAAGAAAGTTCTCTGGACCAAATCATCCATGGATCACAAATTGTATTATGCTTAATTAAAAAAAAAATGAATAATTTGGAAGATAGCTATTTTAAATTTTAGAAGCCATATATTTTTTTTAAAAAGTCCTAGAACTGAGTTGTAGACCTATGAGATATGGTCTATTATTTCCTAAATCAAGGAAATGATCATTTTCCTAATTTGGGGCCAGAATTCCCAAAATAAAGAAAAATAATTGTTATTCCTACATAAAATAAGAAAGTTGTCAACTTATACTTGACAATTATGAGGTACAGGAAGCCATTCTATTTTCATAAAACCTAATTCTAGGTTAATTTGGTTCAAATACTCTACATAATGGGTTGTTTTTTGTCAAAACAACCTTCAAGTGATCAGCTCTTATTTAATAGAGAAAGAAGTAAAAATTCACCATGAAACTTCAATTTTTTCTTCATATCTGAAATGTAGCATGTCTTAGACATTTCTAAAAAAAGGAAATCATAGAAAATTTAGGAATTCCTTGTGAAAATCAGTTAATGTCTCCTTTTCATGAATCAATAATAGGGGGAAAGAATACAGATGTTTCTGACAAAAAGCCCAGGAAAAGAATCCTAGCCTTGTGAAGACTAAGTCATTTGGGTTTGCCTCAAAAAGTGAGTGTGCCATGAAAACTGAAAATATCATAGAAACTTCAAAAGACTAATTGACCTAAGCAGGCTGAGGAGAATGCTATTTTTAATTACTTCAGGGCAATTTATGAGCCTGGAGAACTTTGAAATGCCTGGAAGATTCATGAACTTGATTCAGGTACATGTAAGTTCCAGGTTCATATACCTCTAGCATTAATGTTGTAATATCAGAAAAAGACAATGAAAATACTTCTTTATAAACAGAGAGTAGAGTTTCAGCCATACATCTTCCCTCATAAGTGAGTTTAAGGGTACAGAGAAAGGGAGAACAATTTTCAGATATATAGCCCACCTAGGTAAAGCACTTTCAAATGCACTTCATTTATTTATTTTAGGCCATTTTTGGCTCAAAATCATGCAAAATTACTGTCTCTAGTTTCATTCTGCTCTTTTGAAATTGTCCAGATTTTGTGCTAAGAGTCCAAAGCCACAGCAAAGAGCTAGGCCAAGAGGGAAAGCTTTTGAAGAGTTCCCACAGCTGTGAAAACACAGGCCTCAGGCTGTGTGTAGAGTTACTTCAAACAGCTGCTTCAGGTGACTAAACACCTTGAGTCTCATTCATCAAGTGTTGTTTATACTGGCTGACAGACCAGACTAGGAGAATTAACTCTGAGAAAAAAAGATGTACTCCATACCAAGTATGGGAAAGGAACCCAAGTGTCTTAACTGAGAAGGAAAAGGAGGGAAAACATACCACCAACAATCACCAGTCATTTTAGAACATCACCATCCAGAATTAATTGTATTTTATATTGATATTCCTTTTAGTGCATCTTGCAAGTTTATACGTGGCAGGGAAACTATATTAATGGATTGTCACCTTGGATTCTGCACTGAAATTAAGATAGGTGACACCTACTTGTAAAAGAACAGAAAATGTGTCATTAATTGTTAGCTTTGTATGCTGTCAAAATAATAGGTATGAAGAATATCTTTTCTTCTATCCTTTGCTAAAGGAAAATATATCCTCCTTCTTGGGGGAACTCACTTGTTTGCTTTCAAAGATTCTATTATAATTTGGGCAAGGGGCTTATCACTCAGCTAGAGAGAATATTCTTTCATCTCTTATCCATTCAAAAAAAAGGTGACATGATAATATATTTGAAATCATGTAACCGCTTTGCATGGATCAAAAGAAGAATGAAAGAAAAATGACATGAGTCAGTGTCAAGTGAAGTGTTACCAGTTAAGTAAGCTTTAAATATTGAAGGCGAGTTTTAATATTTCCTTTTAATCTAGAAATATGTCACTTGGTAATTTTTTTCCCCTTATAGCATTAGGGTGGTTACTAACAACATTTTCCATGGCTTCAATTCAATCCAAATGAAGAAAATTCACCCTATCTCAGTCTTGGCAAATATAATTTCTCCTGGAAATTTTTTCTTTCTTCCTTCCTTCCTTTTCTCCATTCTTTTTTCTTTCCCTTCCTTCCTTCCTCCCTCCTTCCTTCTTTCCTTCCTTCCTTCCTTCCTTCTCTCTCTCTCTCTCTCTCTCTCTCTCTCTCTCTCTCTCTCTCTCTCTCTCTCTCTCTCTCTCTCTCTCTCTCTCTCTCCCTTCCTTCCTTCCTTCCTTCCTTCCTTCCTTCCTTCTTTCCTCCCTTCCTTCTTTCATTCATTCCTTTCTGTTCCATTTTCATTGGAGGTGGTTTCTAGATAAAGATCTGTTTTTAGTCCTTCAGTTATTACTCTAATTATATTTAACATTGCTATTTTAGATTCCCCATCTTCATTCATACTAGTTAATAAATGACATCCTCAGTTTTAAGAAATTTTTAAAAATATGTTCTTTTGGGGGGATTGGGGTGGAGGAAAGGATTAAAAAGATTTACATTTCTTTTTTGCACTATTTCAATAGTACATTTCCCCTACCCCCAACTCTTTGATGCTCAAATCTAGAATAAAATTCTCAGAGAACTGGGACTCATGGAATCCCAAAATTATAAGGGATCTTAGACATCAACTAATCTAACCCACCCATGAACAGGAATTTCCTCTATTATATGCTCTTGAATGATTATCCAGTTAATTCTTGATTAGCTCTCAAATGATAGTGATATTAGTACTTTTAAAGGCAGCTAATTATACTTGGGACAACTCTAATTCTTAGGAGATTTTGTTATTTTCCTTAACGTCAAACCCTAATCTTTCCCTCCAAAGCATCTATTCATTGTTCTTAGCTTTGCCCTCTAAATTAAAGTAGAACAATCCTAAACTCTTTAGATATTATTTGAAACAGCTATAATGCCCAGGGTGCTGAGTTTGTTCTTCTCCAGGTTAAATAACCCAGTTTTTAAAAAAATAATCCTAGTATTTTGAATTCTCTCATCATCAACCCCTCCTCTGGATACTCCAGTATTGTCAAACATTCTTCTTAAAATGTGATGTCCAGAGTTGAAGAATATATGCTTTAAGTGATATGATAAGGGTAACGATAATTGAGACTATTATGCCCCTCAATCTGCTCTCTTCTATTTATGCAGTATATGATATAATTTCTTCTTTAAAGTTACATTAATAACAATCTTGCTATCCACTAAAATCCCCAGTTCATCTATATCTCCTTCATCTCAAGTATGTACAACCAAAGGTATGTATATATTACATAAATATGAACCCAAATGTAGCATTTTCTATTTATTCTTATCCAATGTAATTCTCTTACCTTTGGCCCATTGCTGTTACTTCTCCAAATCTTTTGGACACTAGTTCTCTCAACCAAGTTATTTTGTTATTAGATAAATGTAATTTAGAGTAAAACAAGTATGTTGCATGGGGTAACATATAGGAGTAGTGTTAAAATGAATGTACATTTAGTTATACTTGTCCTCAACAACCTATTTTCTAGGTTTGTTGACTGGCATTACCACAGTTAAAACAAAATCATGACCAAATAGCTTGCGATTCTCCTGATTATTTCAGTGAGTCTCAGAAACTCTGTGAAATGTATAAGAAAACTCTGGAGGTAACAAATTCAGAAACTTTTCTGTAAGCTTTTTTTCTTTATTCTTAGCTCTCAATACTAGTAATAATTTTTTTTTTAAATTAGATTTGGGGTAAGCACATTTTAAAATTAACAAACAAAAGTAATTGAGATAATAATAAAAACATTAAAAAATAAAATTTACTCTAAGGACAAAAGAGGGGGTTGGGAGCAGCTTCTCAGATATTAGAAATATTGAAAAGAAAATCATTAAAATTTTATAAAGGGTCAAGAAAACTAAAGATGAAGTAGACAAGAATGATGACCATGGAACTATTGAGCAATAAGGCAAGGTGCAAATAATTGAAAAAGGGAAAAACAGAAATGTTGAGATTACTATGTAAGTCAGCATTTTTTCTAGAGTTAGACAATTGAAATACTCACTCAGTCCTTGCTGTTTCATATATAAGGTGGATAACAAGACTTGCCTTTTACTTTCTACAGCTGAACATTGAGGAAAAAAAGTAGTATTCTCTGAATAAAGAAAGAAAAGGTGATATGGAAATGTAAGATTTTTCACAGTTGCCTAGAGAAGAAAGCAGATTAGTGAAGCAATAGATGCTCATAATATGTTTACTTTAAAGGTGAAGACACTTTCAGAATTGCAAACCACAAAAAATGGCATTTTTATAGAACTTTAAACTTTGAAAAATACTTTTTACAATAGTTTTATTTGAGTCAATTACCCCATGACATTGCTACTACAAGGATTATTTTTATTATTGCCAGTACCCCCATTTTAAGATGAGGAAAATGGGGTTCAGAGTGTTTATCACTTCCTTAAGTCCTATGCTAGTGTTATAGGTAGGATTTGACAAAAAAAATCCAACATTCTATTCACACCCACCATACTATCACATTAATGGGTGCCTCTCATTTGTAAGGCTTACAGATGCAGGTTATCAATTTAGATAGAATGATATGATATGAATATGTAAAGTACAAGGATAATATAATAAAGTTCATGAATAGCCCATAGAAACAGTGCATCTAATGTCATGTTTATTCTATGACTGGACAGAGTTGCAAATATGTTGACTATCAGTTGAGTTATTTTATTTCATACATCTTACTTAACAAGGAAAAACTAAAAGACAAAAAACAAGCAATCAAAAAAGCAAAATTCATTTTAAGACATTATGTTTCCCTCCAGAATGATACTGTAGTGTCATGTAATCTTCCAGAAAACAGAACTCCTAGAAAATGTATTGGAGAGCCATTAATTCAAAGTTGAGGGAGCATTTCAAGTATTCCTACTTCATGAAATAAATTACATATCCTATATCATTATGCTGAAATGAAAGAAGAGAAAGCAAAATTTCAAATAGTAATGACATTAGTGTTAATTTTTGAATCTCAAAAATTACAAATATTTTGGATATTGTTCTATCTTTTTTTTCTACAATAACAAAATATTTTTCTTTAACAAAGTCAACAAGTAAGCTTAGCAAAGGGAGCATTTTTTCCCAGCGTATATCCCAGTGTGTGGTAATATTGGCCTACATTCTTAGAGGATTATAGGATCACAGATTTAGAACTGGACAAGGAATTAGAGGTCGTCCAACCTCATTTTATGGATGAGGAATCTGGGGTCAATAGTGGTGACTCACTTGCCTTAATTTATCAACTGGTCAGTGGCAGAGCTGAGTTTAAAAAAAAAAAAAAAAAAAAATTCTCCCAAATTTGCTAAATGATATAAAAGTATCCAAAGAGATATATTAAATCCAATCTTGTTAACTAGTTAAGGATGGATATTATCTCTTTTAAAAATGTTAATTCAAGAAATAATAACCTCTAAGAAGTGAAGCATTGAAAACTACCATTTCCTGACAATAAGAAACTTTCCAAACTGTCATGGCTTCTGTGATTGTAAACAGTCTGATGGTGGTCAAGTTCAGTTGTGGTGAGATATAGGGACATAAAATGGGTCATGTTTGTGGATATCAAATTTCTGAACTTTCTCCATTGGAGGGTGAGAAGGTGGGGAAAGAATTCATCTTGTAATAACAAGACCTGACATATAGCAAAGATTTACAGTGAATTTCAAGTACACTATCTTAGTTGCTTTCCATGCCAACCTTGTGAGTTAAGTACTACTAAGGTTTTATTCCCATTTTGTTTTCTGATGAGGAAACTAAGTTTCACATAAGTACAGAAGGTTGACAATAGGTCAAAAAACTATTAAATGTTAGGACAAATATTTAAAATGGTTTCTCTCAGGGACTCAGAGTTCTAGATCCTAGATCTTGAAATTTTACTCCAAATTGTATATAACCTTTTAGTTAACAGATGTTTCCTTATTGCCACCCACTTTGTCCTAATGTTTGTGGAAGGGGAAGTGGGGTGGTGCTACAGCATTAAGTGGTAAATCCTCAAAATTCTGGGAGTGCTTGTGATCACTATAACTGAAAAGTATTGGAGGACTAGATAGTCTGTACTTACATGTAGTTAGAAGTTGGACCTACAATATTTTTACCTTCTGTTAAATTAAATTTGATTTCTATTACAATATAAATTGGAACTAAACAACAATTTGAACATGTCAATTTCAGAATAACAAACTTAATAAATCCTTTTTAGAGAAATATGATATCTAAGCATTTATGATCGATCTTTGGGTAACTTAATGTATATATTTTTTCTGTACATCTACTTAATACTAAGGTATGCATGCCCATGTGAGACAAGTACATCCACATAAGTTGTTTAAATTTGCAGATACATTACTTTTAGGTAGCATGGATAGATTTTGTTTTTTTTTTTTTTATTCTTAATATACCTTGCTTTATGGCATGAATAGATATATCTAATCTGGCCCATTTACATTCATTAGAAATTAGGTTTCTACCTTTAGGGGAATAAAAGAACAAACTGTGAATGAATATTTGTTTTTTCCCTCACTTATCTCCAAGAGATGACAACTGTAGCATATATTTTTCTATAATATATTTTTAACATATATAAATATATTTCTCTCTTCTCCCTCCAATATTGCTGGTCTAGTACTATGGATGTGAGGATTCAAAACCAATGCTGCTTTCCTTGTTATTCTTAAGTAATAGGATAAAGCTATGGTTGTAATGCCAGAGAAACTGAGGCAAGATAGAGATTAGAGAACAATTTAGTAATTTATTTAAAAGGGAGAGATTTACTGGGACCAAATGGATCCATGGTTTGGTTCCAGGGCTGAATGAGACTATCATCTCCAAGAATCCAGCACACAATGTGAGTTCTCAATGACATATATACATGTAGCTCAGACTCAGGGGACAGAGAAAAACAGGGGCAGAGTCAGAGTGCTGGGAGTGAAGAAGGGACCCGGAAACTCTAACACTCCTTGAAGAAGAAAATCTTCAACTCAGCCTTAGTGAGGGACCCCGCCCAAGGAGAACAAGATAAAAAGCTTCATTCAGTTATCTAGGTGGGGTTGATTCAGTCAACTCCACCTAGATAATTCCAGCCCTATTCAATAAAAGAAACTCATTCAATTCTACTCAAATTTCAGCTCAAGCTGAAACCCAACTAGTAGAAGAGCCAACTTGGAACTCCACCTACTAACCCCCTTCAGCTTGTAGCCATAGCTCTTATTATAAAAGAGCCAATCTAAAATCCTCTCTTTGCAGAGCTTCTAAACATGTTATGCTATGCCATGCCTCTGCCCACTGAAATAATATTCTTTTCCAGTGTTATCCTCTCTTTATCCTTATCTATTTCCTTAAGGATACTTTATGCCTCTATCAGGATTTCTAACCTTTCTTCCCAATCCCTATAATAAATATCTTTTATCAATCTAGGTTTTCAGGTTTGTAAATTCCTTTACAGAGAATCTCTATGCTGCCAGAAGGGGTTTTCCCAAAACTCCATACCTTTGCACCAAATCCAGAGGGGTTCAGGGAAGCCAAATCTCTCCATTTGGTTCCTTGAACCCCAAAACTGCCACTAGACCTATCATTTAACTCCCTGACCACCAGAAACCCTAATCTCATTTTGGTTCCCTACAACTAGACCTTATCATTTGATTCCCTACTAAAGGGGATCTCAAAACCTAAACCTCATCAAAAGTGGGAAAGGGACTCTGACAATCAGGTTCTGACAGGGTGAGGGAAGGCATGGGGGATATCTGGTAATTGGAATTACAAAGCTGGGAGAGGCACCCAACATTCTGATGATGATGCCTAAAATAGGTCTTTCTCCTCATCTGGGTCATCATGGGGAGGGGTGGTTGAGCAGAACAATTAGGGAACTGAAGCAGGACTGGGTCAGGATAATTAAGGAAACTGAGTCAGGACAATAAAAAAGAACTGGGGCCTAATGCTATATAAGCTTAACTCTTTCCCATCAAACTCTAGTTATAAAAAAAAAAAAAATCAAATTCACAAATACTGAATAGTGAATGAAGAATAAAACTACTTATCCAGGAAAATATCAAACAAAAATAGAGAACTTATGCAAGTGTGACTAAATCAGAAAATATATAGAGAAAAAATAACTTTTTAAAAAGGAACAAGATATGATTTCAGTTAATCCAAAATTGACTCTCTGATTTTAGCCAAAGAGAACTCCTCTCTAAAGTCTTTAAGGAGGCAAACTGGAAATCCAGTATAACTTGAGGAGCTGGATTCCCCAATAGATCCATAGTTTTTAAAGTCTTTCAAAAGTTTATTCTGAAGAGCATCTGTCACCACATATCTTTCCTCCAAAAAGCTTTCTTCAAATTCTTCCCATATACACATTTTCAGACTCACAACAGTATTTTCTCTACCAATTAGGAATCAGACATGTTTTATGTAGTTCAGGGATTCCCTTTCTGCCAATAATTTGAGTAGAAGTTAGGGTTCCCTGCTTGTGGTAAAACTTTCCATAAGTTTCCCAAAATAATGAGGGACAGTTGTTTTTTGTTATTGTTGTTTCTTTTGTAATAAGTTTTTTTGTGTTGCTTTGTTTTGTTTTTCTTATAGTGAGTTTCAAGAGATATGGGATCCAATTTAATTAGTCATCAAATAACCTGGAAAACAGGAATGGTACCTAAAATATGCATAGATACTTCATACTTGGATATTTAGGAGTCTTTTATTATTTTTAATTGCTTTGAAATGGGTTTCAAAAATGTGCATGGGCCTGTTCAACTTGTAGTGATCCCTATTTTATTCCTCAGGGTCTCAATAATCAATTTATTTACATACAATAAGGGAACTAAAGCTTCCATCTGTAGTTAAATGCTTTAAAAGTCCATTTGCAAACACAAAGTGAAGCAGTCCATTTAAAAGAAGGTTTTGGCATATTTATTCAGCTTTTCCTCTAGGCTCACCCAATTTCCTTTTAGACTGGCCTGATTTCATTTAAGTGCTGGGAATGTGGATAAGCATAAAATGCTATGACTGAGAAACAAACATTGCTCTTGAAAGGTTTTAACCAGGAGGTGTGTATGGGGTGTGTGTGTGTGTGTGTGTGTGTGTGTGTGTGTGTGTGTGTGTGTGTGTGTATGGGGGGGAATCACTTTCTGGTATGGTTTAGAAAGAGGGGAAAAATAATACTTTTAGAACATTATCTTCTCAAGGTCAGACTATTAGTGTGTCTAATTCCACTAATCATAAGGAATTTGATGGAAGGTTGAACAGCTAACTATCCCTTAAGCAGATTTGTTCTATAGGTATTCAAATAATCCACCACCACCTTTTCTTTAGCATAAATTTTGCTGCTAAAAAAAAGGAGGGGGAGAGAAGAATTCTGTGGTTATCTTGCTTCAGTGCTAATGAATGCTTGGACAAGCTATGACTTAATGCAAAATATCCCTATTGGTAAGCAGTGGTGTCTATCAGCAGCAACAATTGCCCTCAGAGCAGAGACTCTGAAGACCTGAGAAAAAACAAACATTGAACTGTGAACAATGGTTAAGCACTTTTCCTTAGACTTTCAGCCAAAAGTAATAATAATAATAGTTAGTAGTGGTTTAGATTTCGCAAAATGTTTTACATAAATCATCTCAGATGAGCCTTCCAAAATCCTGTGAGATAGATACTGTTTTTATAACAATTTTATAAAGGAGGAAAGTGATGGTAAATGATTTGCCCAGTAAATGTGTAAGGCTGAATTTGAACTCATGTCTTCCTAATTCCATCCTTCTATCCTCTACACCACACAGCTGCCTCTTTAAATGCAGTTCCTAATGTTAAAACTATTCTTTCACAGGAAATGACAGTCTACTATCAGAGAAATTAAGGGGAGAAGAGAATTTTCTTCTGAAAAGCTGTGATTGAAAAGATGAAGACATATGTCACTAACAAAATCCAACAGTTAGAGCTACAAAGAGAAATTCCATTTAAAGTAACTACGGATAGTGTTAGGTTCTTTATACGATAGTATAAAATATTTAGGAATCTATCTGCCAGGGGAAAATCAGAAACTATATGAGCAAAACTACAACAAAATTAAGTTGGACCTAACCAATTGGAAAAATATTAAATGTTCTTGGATAGGGCAAGCAAATATAATAAAGATGACAATACTACCTAAACTAATCTATTTATTTAGCGCAATACCAATCAGACTCCCCCCCAAATATTTTAATGACCTAGAAAAAATAACAACAAAGTTCATATGGAAAAACAAAAGGTCAAGAATTTCAAGGGAATTAATGAAAAAAAAAGAAAATCAAATGAAGGTGGCTTAGCTGAACCAGATCTAAAATTATATTATAAAGCAGCGGCTACCAAAACCCACACTTTACACTGTACACCAAGGTCAGGTGAAAATGGGTTCATGATTTAGGCATAAAGAATGAGATTATAAATAAATTAGAGGAACATGGAATAGTTTACCTCTCAGACCTGTGGAAGAGGAATGAATTTATGTTGAAAGAAGAACTAGAGATCATTATTGATCACAAAGTAGAAAGTTTTGATTATATCAAATTGAAAAGTTTTTGTACAAACAAAACTAATGCAGATAAGATTAAAAGGGAAACAATAAACTGGCAAAACATTTTTACAGTCAAAGGTTCCAATAAAGGCCTTATTTCCAAATATATAGAGAGAATTGACTCTAATTTATAAGAAATCAAGCCATTCTCCAATTGATAAATGGTCAAAGGATATGAACAGACAATTCTCAGATGATGAAATTGAAACTATTTCTATCCACATGAAAAGATGCTCCAAGTCATTATTAATCAGAGAAATGCAAATTAAGACAACTCTGAGATACCACTACACACCTGACAGAAAAAGATAATACACAGTGTTGGAGGGGATGTGGGAAAACAGGGACACTGATACATTGTTGGTGGAATTGTGAATACATCCAGCCATCCTGGAGAGCAATTTGGAACTATGCTCAAAAAGTTATATTGTGCATACCCTTTGACCCAGCAGTACTACTACTGGGCTTAGATCCCAGGGAGATCTTAAGGATGTGTAAGAATGTTTGTGGCAGCCCTCTTTGTAGTGGCTAGAAATTGGAAACTACGTGGATGCCCATCAATTGGAGAATGGCTGAATAAATTGTGGTATATGAATATTATGGAATATTATTGTTCTGTTAGAAATGATTTCAGAAAGGCCCTGAGAGACTTACATGAACTGATGATGCTGAGTGAAATGAGCAGGACCAGGAGATCGTTGTATACTTTAACAACAATACTATAGGATGATCAATTCTGATGGATGTGGCCATTTTCAACAATGAGATGAACCAAATCAGTTCCAATAGAGCAGTAATGAACTGAACCAGCTACACCCAGCAAAAGAACTCTGAGAGATGACTATGAACCACTACATAGAATTCCCAATCCCTCTATTTTTGTCCACCTGCATTTTGGATTTCCTTCACAGCCTAATTGTACACTATTTCAAAGTCCGATTCTTTTTGTACAGCAAAACAACTGTTTGGACATGTATACATATATTGTATTTAATTTATACTTTAACATATTTAACATGCATTGGTCAATCTGCCATCTGGGGGGGGGGGAGGAGGGGAAAAATTAGAACAAAAGATTTGGCAATTGTCAATGTTGTAAAATTACCCATGCATATATCTGGTAAGTAAAAAACTATTAATAAAAAAAAAAAAGATGAAGATGTTATCAAGTTATTACTTAATAAGACCAGCTAAGTGGTACATTGGATATAATACTGGACCTGGAGTCAAGAAATTCAAGTCTAACCTTGATCACTTACTACATATGTGACCCTCAGGAAGTTCCTTTTGCCTCAATTTCTTCATTTGTAAAATTAATTGGAGTAGAAAATGGCAAACCAAAAAAAAAAAAACAAAAAAACCTCCAAATGGCATCACTAAAAGTCACACTACTGAATTAGAACATTTAATTTTACATAACAATCAGAAGATCTAAAAGTTTCTCTGGATTTTACTTCTCTTATCCTATACCTCAGTCTCATAGATTAACACATCCACATTTCATTTGGAATTGCACCAGCCAAGCAACAGTCAATGAGTGCCAACCATGTGCCAATCATTGTGCTAATCATTGGGGATTACAATGAAAAATAAAAACACACTGTCTCTGCTCCCATGGTCTAATTGGGGCAAGAGTGTTCAAATAACTGGGGACTTACAACATATATAAAAGGTAATTTGTTAGTCATCTCAGAAAGAAGCCACTATTTTGAGGGAGACCAGGAAAGGCCAGTTGCAGTAGGTAGGATGTAAATAAACAGTGTCTTGAGAAGGAAGCAAGGGAAGATGGGAAGTCAGAAGTGTGGCAGAGAAGCTATGCAAAAACTGTGAATAGCATCTGTAAGATGAGTCAAATCTAGATGACACATCCATTCTCCAAAATGGCATGTGCTCATGGGAAACAACAGCATCAAGAATTTAAAATGAATCCTATGAAACTTAGCTCCATATGTAGGAGCCCTTGGGGCAAATGAAAAATGAGGTAACACCACCTACCCAGAAGAAATGAATAGAGCCAGCCTGAGGCAGTTCTGTCCATCTCAGCTGCCAGCATCTAACTCACTGTGATGACTAACTTGCTGTAAAAGAACTTCAAAGAGTTAAGAAACTTAAAATCTTAAAATATTAGAGATGGAGGAAAAATTAGGAATTACTGGGTCTATTACTCTTCCCCACAATGTTATTCTATAAGTAAGGCAACTAAAGCCTGGAGAAGTTGAGATTTTTACCCAAAGATACACAGTTGTTTTGCATCAAATCTGGGATAGAAACTATATTTCTTGAAACTCAATGTTCTTTATAAAGAATCATGCTCTACTACACTACATAAATATTTGGAGTTGAAAAGATATTTAGTGACTCAGAGCCAATAGTCTTATAGTTGAGGAAACTAGAATCTAGAGAAACTACATAACTTTAGCAATATGATATGATAGAATGTGATATAGTAGAAACACAATTTTTGACCAGCCAGAGATCACATGTAAATTTCATATCCCATGTTGTCTTTATTGACTAATCTATAAGGAAATTACTTTATGAAAGCTCTAGACATAGCTCAATCATATGGATATACAAACCAAATGGGAAAAATAGTATTTCTAAATTGTGGAAGGCAAATTGTCCAAGGAAGCCTTACTACCTACTGCATTACCATCTTCTGTGCAAAGTCATTTCTGCTTATGATCACCATTCTCCTTCCTTCTCAAATTACCATGTGTTTGAAATTTTGAAATGTTTTTCATATTTGAAATGTTCCCTTCAGTAAAATATAATCTTACTGAAAGAAAGGATTTAAAATGTTTTTCATGGTTTTTTTTTCTATCATTTATATAGTCTAGTGTTTTGCATACAGTGTCTAATAAATTCATGTTGAACTGGATCTGAAGATATTTCCAATTTATAGGTAACATTCACAACCTAGTTTGTTGTTGTTGCTTTTAAGAAATGAACAGAAAGATGCTCCTTTTTCACTCACCCATACATATTCACACATAGAATGTTGGTCCCTATAATAGTGCTTAATTCACTTATATGCTGAGTATCTTCCGTGGAATCTTGAATATGACTGTAATCTTCCTCCATATTATTTATAAACTTCCAAGCTGAAGCAGATGAGATGTTTCATTGACTATCAGTTTTATATTGAGCATTTTCAGAGAAGGGAAAATATTATAGGGTCAAATTTAAAATATCACATTTATTTCCATGGGTTGCCTTAACAAATAATAATTAGATCAATATATAGATGATAGACAGATAAATCCATCAATTATTATCCATTCTATTAGCCTTTGGACTTGGCTTTGCATAGCAGGTTTACTCTGTCAGGAATATATTTGAAGCCTTTCCAGTATGTTTAACTTGGCAAAGGTTTTGCCCCATTTGAAGAGTCTTACATTGTAAATTCATTTATTATCTGAAAATTGACTCAAAGGTATTTTCTTCTTTGCTATAAAGTCAATGTAATAAATATCATGTACCATATTGTAAACCTACTTTAGACTTTATGCACTGGTTGAAAATTAAAAGAGGGGGAAAAAGTTCATCTTGGTTTTCATCTTTGCCTTTTGCCAAATTGGGGCTACTATACCCAAATTCTTTCTCTTTATTCATTCAAAATTATTCTGGATCTTTCAAAATGACTAAGTCTTGAATTAGTGATCCTGAAATCACTTTATTTCAACATCATGATTTATGAGAAAGAATTCTGAATTTGGAATGAGATGATATCAATGTTTTGCATTGCCTTTTTCTAAACAATGACTTGAGATCTCCAAAACCTTCCTCATATTTCCAGGTACTGTTATATCAGATTTTCTTTATGAAAGAATAAAATGGAAAAATGATGGACCAAACTTCTTTGAGGACTTACACATATATGTTACTGATTATATCCTGAAAACACCAGTAAAACCTCCATTTTGCAAGATTTTCTTCCCAAATAGAAAAACATTTATGTTGAGTATAGGCTACTTAAAACATTTTTTTTAAACGTTTTCTATTTGCATATTTAATTTTCTTTGAAATAGGTGGTTATCAAAAATCAAGTTGTTTTTGTTTTCTTTTTCACCTTCATAACTTTTGTTAGAAGTTTACTCCAAGCTTTTTCCAAAGTCATTCTCATTCTCAGAGTACTTATTAACACCTGCTGTAGGCAGGCAGTGCCCATTCTGAAAGGACAGTCAATTCTCAGAGATAAAATTTATTTCATCCTTGGGCCAAGTAGGAGAAATCACCAAATAGAGGTCTCCCACACATGTAAAAAACACTTATATCTAAGTCTACTAACGGCATACTGTATTATGGCAAGTATGAGCAGCTTAAATGATCAATTATCATTTTAGGAAGATCTGACAATGAACCCAATCTTACAAACCCTAGGCAAATAGAAATCAAACCCATATCCACATACACACATGTTCTTTCAGGTAGGTTAAAAAGCAAGAATTTGTGGATGCATTATATATGTCTATATGAACAAGAGCAATAATTATTCACTACTGCATTTTTCGACATATATAGATATGATGAGACTTGATGAGTCATCATTGATCCAGAAGGATTATTTAGGTAAATTGTTTTTCAGTAAATGTCCATCGTTTTGGAAACTTGTGTTCTTTAATAAATACTACTTGAAAATAACAAATTGTGTTTGCCTTTGCTTTCATTTTTAAAGATATAGTGGTGAATATTACTGCAGAAACATCCACTTAGATGGCCTATATTGCTAAATTTGGAGCAAGAATTATTATTTCATCTCTATTTGAATTATCTCCTTGAATCCAATTCTAACTCAACTTTGCAACCTGTGAAATATTGTGCAAGTCACTTGATCACAATAGATGTTTATTTCTTCTATTGTAAAATGAAAGAGTTAAGCTAGATGCTCTGAAGTCTTTCTAGCCTTAAATCTAGTGATCCTATGAACTCTGGTATTGTCTCTTTCTATTAAATAATTGAAATGCATATCTGTTCTGTCATAGAGGTTAAATAGAATAATATTTAGGAAACAAGATCAAAAGTAAGATTACTTATTTATATTATCAGAACCTTTTGAGGCAGTCCTCCCAGAACTAGTTAATGTTAATGACTATCATCATGGATTGCATGGAAAAAATATGCAACTTATATATAAATAATTTAACCTTATTTTTAAAGAATATATTTTCATTAATATACACTGGTGAATACCAAGAAAATTATATTTCAACTTAAACCTTAACCATTTTTCTCCACAGCTAAAACTTTAATAATATAGTCTTGAAGCCTGTCAGTAAATTCTGCTACTAATGGTATTCTGTTTTATTAAGTGAAGTTAGATCATGCTTGAATTCTCATTAAAAATAGCCTACCTTTGATGAATTGTCATCTCTAGGAGATTGGACAGTAAGTAAAAGACCTAACACAGTGTGAATGTATCAAAATCCTATATAGTTGATATATATAGATATAGACACACACATGTGTATCTATATATAGATGTACAGATAAAGACAGACAGACTTTTTTTTTTAAATATCACTTGCTTCACACTATAAGTATATTTATGGAAAAATGCTTATTAACCTTTTGTTGTTATTTTGATAAAGATAATCATTTTTCTACTGTTTTACATTCTACTTTCAGAGATGAATTTTTATATATACAGAATTAAGTCCAAGACAACAGAGGAACATAGACAATGACACACACTTTCATATTTAAGAAAAATTAGAATGGATTAAACTTGGATGGGGCATGTTAATTATTTGAAGGGTTTCTGCTTTAAGTATTATTTTCTCTATCTGATTAATTCTATATATGGCTGCTAATATAATTTTCCTAAGGTGTAAGAGAATATCACTTCCATAAATAATAAACTTTAACAGCTCCCAACTAAATCTAGAACCATAAGTAAATTTCTCTGTTCTACTCTTATGCAACCTTCCCAGCATTATAACCCCTAATCATAATTCTACCAGCCCATTCAGCCTCTGTAGGCTTTCCCCACAATGACTAGTAAATATTCAATGTATTTTTTTATAGATCATGTACATGAGATAACTGAGACCTATATAGATTAAGTAATTTTTGCCTTTGTATCTTAAGGTTACTTTCAAATTTATATAATTAGCTTTAGACTCTCTAATATAGCAATCCTACTAGAGCAACTTTCTTTTAAATATTTTTAAATGTTTATAGCATAAGAATCTCAAGTTCAACTGAAACAGAATGACTATTTTCTTCCAACCATCCTTCTCCATTGTTTCTGTCACTGGTGCTACCATCATTCCATTCACCAAAGAGTCTACATACTCCCCCAATCCCTTTCTATATTCAGGCAATAACCATATTTTGTGGTTTTAACCCTACTGTGTCTCTTGTATTGGATACCTTGCCTCCATTCACATATCTATCACTGTAGTTCAGACCTTCATCACTTCTAAACTGGCCCGTCTCATTATATATCCCTCTGTCTTGTTTCTCCCTTCTCTAACCTATCTTCCACCTAACTACCAAAGTTCAGAGCTTACTTATCAAATCCCTTCCCTAATCAAGAAATTATAGTGGCTCTTCATTGCTTCAAGGATAAAACATAAACTACTCTGGTTGGAATTTAAAGACCTTTACAATCTGTCTCCAGTTTACCTTTCCAGGTTTCATATACATTACTCTCCTTCACACGCCATATGTTCTAGTCAAATTGGCCTGTCTGTTGTTCCATATGCATGACATCTCATTTCTGTCTCTCTGCCTTTTTTTCAGGTTGTCTTCTCACACTTAAAATGTCCACCTATCTTACCTCTCCTTCTTCAAATTGCTACCTCTTTTCCAAGATTAATAGTGTAATTTCCTACATGAGATCTTTCCTAATTTCTCAGCTACAAGGCTTACCCTCCCATCAGTGATTTTATTTACCCTGGATATATTTACATATGTTCTCTATTTACTTATATGTGCCTTGTACTTATTTATTTATGCACTATTTCTTATTATAGAACATAAGCTACTTGAGAGTAGGGGTTGGTTTTTCTTACCTGAACTACCCAAAGAATTTAATAAGTGATTGGTAGACTGTACACACACATATATTCAGATGCATGTTTAGTAAATTCTATCAATACATGTAACTGAAGAGACAGACGATGTGCCTTCCTTATGTCCCACAAGCTCTTTGAAGTTAATGGGAAATAGGTGAATGAGGAGGTACATGAGAATTGAACTAGGAATGAAAATAGCTTTCTGTCTTTTTTGTTCTCGGGGCAGAATAAAATGATATACTAACTAGTTTCCATAACTGCTTTTTGTAGTAAATTTTTTCAGACTTTAGCTCCTTCCTCCCTTTCTACTACAAAGGGAGCATGTGGCGCCACATCCTTACCCAAAGAAAAGAAAACATAGCTGTAAATTATCTTAAATACACCTGAACTCATGATAGCCAGAGTCAAGCTGTCCCCAGATGGATATTTTTTCCATGTAATTCTAGATTTATTTTTCAGTTTAAAAGTTTGTTTTGTCTGGGCCTGAAATTTAATTTGTTCTTCAAAGAAACATAACAATGGAAATACAAAGAGGAAGCTTTTGTTCACTCCCTGGGAGTTCTGAAAAGTAATAATTATGAAATGATAAGATCCCAAATGAAATGTTGTTGGGAAAGGTTGAAGTTGAAAACAGCATAGACCTATGTGAAGTGAAAAAAGTCACATTTGATTCATGAATTTATACTACCAAAATGATGTCATTTCACATCTTTTGATGATTTATTATATAAATATTTCACAATTTTGAAAAGTTCTTTAAAGAAAGAATGTCTGCTAAAGCTAGCAGTCACAAAAATACTGTGGAAAATTTGCATTCTTTGTATCATTATTAATAATAGGTAGATCAATAAAATATATAAATGAAGAATTGCTATTCATAGAAAGTAAAAAAGTGAACTGAATAAATTTGATCAGAAGGTAGTGATGTTAAATACTTCAAATGCACTATATTATTTACAATAATGGCATTATGGTTAGTTATTTTGATCTCAATTTCACCCAATGCAAGGGAGCTTAATGCAGTTTTTTTTTTCTTTAATGCTAGTAACTAAAGAAAACAAATGAGGTTCCCCCCCCAATCACACAGTTTCATCAACATGGGCCAGATTTAACTTTCCAATCCTGCTGCTGCATTTCTTCTCTCCAGGAGTTTCCACAGGCCTACATGTGTTCAACAGATAGGTAGAGTGCTGGGGAACCACAATCTGGATGCATGACTTTTGTAAGTTTTTTCCTCTGCATTTACCAGACATATGTCTCGTGTATTTTATTTATTAGAAGTATAGCTGATAGACATAAAAGACAGACATATAGTAAAAGCCCAATTTGGCCAAATTTGCACTTTACTACATGTGTGCACTCCCTATTCGATCAAAGAAAAAGAACACAGCATCGTTGGCTGGAATGTACATTTGACTTTAAAGGAGAATTCAATTCTATTTAGCATAAATTGTTAAAGTACCTACTAGTTTAATCCATGAAGCTAACTTAGTGAATATAAAGCAGGCACAGTAGAAAGCTCTATTCTCAGATTCAGGAACATAGGGGTTCAAGTTCTGCCCCTGACAGAGACTGACTGGGAGACCCCAAGTGACTTCCATAGCCTTGTAGTGCCCTAAGTCTCTCTCTAAAACTATAAATATGAAGAATATTACCTTAAAAAACTTCTTATTTGTATTGACAGAGCCTTTTCTGTCATTTGGGAGACTTTGAAATCATACGTTCGATTCCTATCTTTATCATAAGTCCATCTTACAAATATGTATGCATTCATTCATTCCAGTCATGTCTGACTCTTCTTGACCACATTTTGGGTTTTTTCTTGGTAAAGATACTGGAGTAGTTTCTCAATTTCTTCTTCCAGCTCATTTTGCAGTGAGGAAACTGAGGCAAATAGGATTAAGAGACTTGTGTAGAATCACACAGCTAGTAAATGTTTTAGTCCATATTTGAACTCAGATCTTCTGATCCAGGTTTCAGTTCTTTAGCTACATTTCTGCCTAGTTTCCCCATCTTACATGTATGGTTCTCTGCTATTTATTCTATAAAGAACTTTCAAATTTACAACATTCTTATATAATAAATTATCAAAAATATGAAAAGGCAATATCCTGATTATATTTATGTTCATGAACCAACATAGGGTTCAGTTCTTATTCCTATTCCTGTCATATATATATATAATATATATATATATGTATATATATATATACACACACACACATGCACACATACAAACATGACTTTACCTATATACATATATAGTTACAAGAAACTTTGAACCTGTAGGAACCCTGCAACATAGTACTATTTTATGCCCATTTTATAGATTACAAAGCTGAGGCTAAAGATTTTAAGAGACTTGCTCAGGGTATTACAGCTAGCGATTATCTGAGGCAGTATTAGAACTCCTGACTCAAAGTCTAGCACCCTGTCCACTGTGCTTCTTAGCTGACTAACAAACTATTTACAAGGGATAAGCAGAGCATAATTTTGGATAGGAAAATGGACTTTTGGAATGCCTGGCATGCCAGAATATGAGATATTATATATTATTTTACTTATAGTATTTAGTAAGAGATGGGGGACCATAATGGTATTTGAGTAAATCAATAGAATGATGCTTGCTGTGCTTTATGAAGATTACCTAGACTAAAGCATGTTGAAAAGAAAACAGAAACAGGAGAACTAGGTATTTGACATCAACATATGACATCTCTTTGTAGGTTTCATTTAATTTTGTCCCTGAATACTAAGATCTGAAGAATCCACTCAGTTGTTAATATTTTAATATTGTAAAGACATTTCCATTTTGATATCTTTGCCATGTGATTGTCTTGTCCACAGAAGTTGTGGATGGCAAATGGCCCCATTTGCCCACTTGTTTAGGCTACTCTCCAATAAAAAGAGAAATCTATGTAGCAGATCTTGCTAACCTAATATTTAAATCCAAGAGGAAAAAAATGTGTGAGCAAAGTATTTTCTGCTCCAAAGAAAATTCCAGGTAATGATAATATGATTATATGTTTTTATCAGTCACTCCGTTCCCTCTAATTTAAGGAAAATATACCAGTCATCTCTCAGCACCAAATGAGCTCAGGCCCTTCAGAAGAATGTGGTCCTACAACTTAATCATTTGGGACAATAACCACATTCTAAATATCCTAAAATATTATGATCTAACCAACAATTTAAGGTAATATAAGGGATCATTTGTTAGGGTGGGAGGGAAGGCATAGAGGTTCCTAAATGCTTTTACAGAATCCCATTTTTACTCTGATTCTAGGTTTCTGGCCAATTGTTATAATATGATTTATAACAAATAGTACATAATCATAATAATTTATATACTATTTTATATATGTTCACACACGTTCTTATGCTTTATCTCATGTGATCCTTAACAAATCTAGAAGTGAGGCACTCCAGGTATTATATTTTAATTCCAGTTTAAAGTGGAAACAAACTGAGATGTAGAACAGCTAAATCATTTGATCAAGGTCACATTATTAAGTCACAGAGTTTGATTAAAAAATAAATCTAATAAGAAATAATGAATTATATTAAATGAAATATTAATAATAAACATTATACCAAAATGTACTAGATATAGCTAAAAATATCTGAGAAAAAGTCATATATCTTAATGTTTCTATTAACAAAAGAAAAAAAAGACCAATGAACTGAATATGATGAGAGGAAAAATTCTAGAAAATTAACAAATGCATTTTTCAAATAAGTAAAATATAAACATATGGAGATATAGAGAGACAAAATTAAAGATAAAAAGACTTGAAGTGAGAAAAACAACTGAGCTGTTAAAAGAAAAAGGTCAATGAAATATAAATTTAATTTAATTTCAAAAAGAACAAAACTAAATTTTAAAAATGAAAACTTATAAAGGGATTACAAAATATGTAGAGAGGAAATACAGAAAATCTTCCCATACTGTTATAATAAATTTCATATTAATAGAAATGAAATCTTTTTTTTTTAAAGGGGAAATATTCACAAAAACCCTGGTTTTTTTTGTTTGTTTGTTTTTTGTTTTTGTTTGTTTTTTTTTTTTTTCAAGGAAATAGATAAAAGCAATCTACTTTAAGAGTAAAAACTGAGGATATATAGAGAGACTCTTTGTAACATGACCTCCATCCAGGTGTATTTATAACCTATGCTACCAAAAATTTAAAGATTGTATACACTCCCATGCACAAATTGTTCAGAGAGATAGAGAGAAAAAAATCTCACTAAAGTTCTTTGTGATAAGTAAAACAAAAGGAAAAACAGAAAAATAAAAATTCAGATTTTTTATCAAGACTAAGAAATAATTAAATACTATATTAGCAAAAGGCTGATGACAAGAGATTAAAATATATATATATATATATATATATATATATATATATATATATATATATATATATATATCCCCACACAAATATTCATTCTGCCAACTGCCTGTGTGCATAAGCTCATCCCAGACTTTTCATTCAACATTCTGAGAATTTTTCTTTTCTATTGATATCATGAAAATACCAATGGAAAACACAGTTATCTTTCATTCTTTCCATGTTACCAGACCATCTTTTTCATTATTACATTTCTTTGATGATATTCTTTAATTTCAGTAGTCCTTTGCAATTCCCTTTTTGTACTATCTTGCCTCCTACACACAGAGTACAAAAACTTTCTATTACATTCTGAGTGATACACATTTTCAGTTCTTTGTAAACTGTACTGGTGTATATCTCATATGTAGCTGTACAATAGCACAATGTAATATCAAATATGATAAAATATGGGCCTTCCTTTCATGGAGAAGTTTGGAGAGGTTAAAACAATGTCACAATTTCCCAAAGGATAGCCCCCTCTACTTCTAGGCTACTGTTCTATTCTGGGACCTAACTTACTGTCCAAACCAAAAATGACATCATTCATCCCACGGTCAAAAAGTTAGATGGTTCTAGTTTAGTAGGATTGGGAACTTCCCTGCTTTGATTGGGCAGACTTAATATAGAAGTTATATACCTTGACAAGATTCAGATAGAAGAGCTAAAGTCAGTTATATCATGACTTCTCAAGGATGCACTTAATCAGGTTTCATGGTCCCTGATTCAACCTGTCAGGAAAAATAAACAGTGAACAGAAGTTCAAATACTTAATCAAATACAGATGCAAACAGAGACCTAACTGAAATACATATGGTTAGATTACTTAAGGACTCAAACCAACTAAGAGCTAGTCAGTTTCAAAAGACTAGGGTGGTCACTGTCACTAGTGACTCCTATAATCTATTTTAGAAGAACTCAAATGTTGTTCTTTGTTGGAATGGAAAGAGTGAAAACAGACAATTAATTACACATGGGGACTGTGCTGTATGCTAGACATAATGAACCTGGCACAAGACATACTCTGGTCCGTTTTTCACCAAATATAGGTTGAATAAAATTGGAACCAGCTTGATTTTTACAAAATTACACACACAGTACTTCAAGCTTATAAAACAACTAAAAACTCTCAGAGGCAGAAGTAAGGGAAGAGAATGTGCCTGCATGGAAGGCAGTTAGGTCCTGACTGCTTTAAATTTTGTGCTTGTCTTTCTGTCTAGCACATTCCACATCCTTGGAAATAATTCTGTGAGCTTAAACTCAGATGACACCTCAAGGATTCTTTCAGGATTTCCTTTTTAAATACCTTGTTCCTAGTTCTAAGGTGGGGTAGCTTTAGATGTACTTTTGCTGTTCATAAAACATACAAAGATAAAAGTTATCTAATTCAATTGTAGAATGTTTAATTGTCTCCTTTGGTACAGTTACAGTATTAGGTACTAGAGATATCAAAAATAAATTGTCAACACCCTTAAACAGCAGATATACAACTTGGTGGTATAATGGATAGAGGGCCAGGCCTGAAGTCAAGAGGACTCATTTCCTAAGTTCAAATTCGGCTTCATACTTATAATCTATGTGACCCTAGGTAAGTCACTTAAACCTGTTTGTCTGAAAAATGAACTAAAAGAAAATGAAAAACTACTTCCAATATCTTTTTCAAGAAAACACTAAATGGAGTCATGAAGTGTTGGACACAGTTGAACAACAACAATAATATTCTATTTTATTTTCTACTGGAAAATGTAGCATACATGCATGTATATGTTATAACTGTGTGCATATGAGATGTACATATATGCATATATTTGTGTGTACTTATACATACTACATGTTATATATACTCAAGTAGATGTTTTTCTCATTTTATAATTTTAAAATATAATAACTTTATCCATTTACTATATAAAATTGATGGACAAAATACGACTAGTAGTTATCTAATGTTATTTCTTTTGTTTTCCTTCAAGGGAGATGATTATCATTAGAAAAAATACATACATATATACATTTATTAGTCAGTAGAGGAAAATGTACTGAGGAAATTATTTCTACCACTGCAGATTCTTGACCATGAAGTAATGTAGAAACATAAAAAGTTATATCTCATGCATGAATTATATAAATTGACTTGCCAAAGGTCACAGTGTATATCTGAGTCAGAAAATGAATCTATGATTTTATATCCAATCTCCCATTATCCTACACTGCCCCATCAGGTATAAAACTTGGACAAAACAAATAAAAAGTAATGTTTTGGGAAGGGAAAGAGACATACACTAATAACAGAACTTGGAAAAGTTTTTTTGTAGAAGGAGGCTTATAAATTAAGGCTTATAAAACAACTAAAAACTCTAAGAGGCAGAAGTAAGGGAAGAGAATGTGCCTGCATGGAAGGCTTCTTGAATAACAGCGTGGAATGAGAAATGTAGACCAGTTGATTAGAATGTAGAGTATGTGAGGAGTAATATATAATTAGCCTAGAAAAATAGGTTGTTAAATGATGCTTTTAACTAGACATAGATTCCCTGTTACGCTGTCTCAGCCTGGAGACTATTTTCTGTTCAAGTTATATATTAAAAAAAACATGTCTCTTCCCCTATTTTATTCTTTCTTTAACAAAACATTACTGCTGTTACTTACTTGTTTTTCTGTCCTGAGATAGTTATAGCCACCAAACAGAAGAAAATTACATGATCCGGTCTATGCTAAGTTTGATTATATCATAAATATAGAATTACAAGGAGGAACAAATATTATTTAGTCAAACATCTACAAAAAAATCACCTCAAAACATTTTTATAATAATTATTTTAATTAACATATAAAGAGCACTATGCTAGGTGTATGGTAAGAATCAAAGTTCATGACTTAGCTAAACTTTGATTGCTACCATACCCCTATCACAGTGCTTTTTACATGGTTTTTGAAATTAAATTAAATGTTATAGGAAGATCTATAAAACAATTTAACATGTGATGGGTGCACAAGAGTGGCAAAATATGCAAGGGAGAAAAAGTTGCTACTTCCTGGGAAGATCAGAGACAACTTGCTGGACCGTGTTAGATTTCAGCTGGAGTCAGGCAAGAAAAAAATATGATAGAAAATGGAATTTAAAAAAACTGTCTATTAGAAAAAGCACTGGATTCGGAGTCAGATAAGCTAGTTTATAACCTGACTCTACTAAATCCACCTGATGTAGAATAAACAAATTTGTAAAACCCATGATCCGTTGGTCTTATGTATCTGTCCCAGTTTTATAGCATTAACAAAATTGATAAGGTCAAGAATCAATTTTATATGAGATTCTTCTGAAGATTTTGAACAGAATAGAGCCAAGGAGTGGGGTGAGGGGGACAAAAAACTCTAAGGACTAGAAATGTCTCTCCAATCTGACTTTGATATCTTCACATATTACCTAACATTCTTGAGATGTGTCATTGAAATGGAATATTATTGTTCTATAAGAAATGATCAGCAGGCTGATTTCAGAAAGACCTAGAGAGACTTATATGAACTGATGCTAAGTGAACTTAGTAGAATCAAGAGAACATTGTACACAGCAACAACAAGATTATGTGATGATCAACTGTGATAGATTTGGCTCTCTTTCCAATGATGAGGAAATTCAGGCCAATTCCAATAAGCTTGTGATGGAAAGAATCATCTGCCTCCAGAGAGAGGTCTAATGGAACTCAATATGGATCACAACATAGCATTTTCACCTTTCTTATTGTCATTGTTTGCTTGCTTGGTTTTTTTTTTCTTTCTCATTTTTTCCCCTTTTGATCTGATTTCTCTTGTGTAGCATGATAAGTGTGGGAAAAGTTTAGAAGAATTATACAAGTTTAACTTATATTGGATTTCTTGCTGTCTAGGGAAAGGAGAGAGAAAGAGGGAGAAAAAATTGGAACACAAGGGTAAATGTTGAAAATGATCTTTGCATGTATTTTAAAAAATAAAAGGCTATATTATAAAAATAGTACCCAAATTACCTATCAGATGCACAGAAGTGTTAATGCACATTTAAGTTTTAATAGCTTAAGATTTAATGACTTAACATTGCACTAAAACATTTTAGGATAGTAATCATTATAGTTCCACAATCATTCTGGTACATATATAGTTCCTTAATCATCAAAAATCATGAGGATTTATTTTTCAAATACCTTGCTGATATCCATGAGTGATCTTCCATTTTAGAATTTCAGATATTAGGATTATATTGGAACTTAACATATTTCTTGAGACCCTGAAACTCACTCTCCTACACCTTAAAAGTGTACAATAGTAGAATATTCCCAGCATTTCTTTACTTATCTGGTATAAATTAAGATAGAATGATCTTTGCTTCTCATGGGTCCAATTATCTCTCTTTTGCAAAATTGTTCTTCAATACTTATCATAGTCAAATTTGTCTTTCTCTACCTTCTAAAATATTAAGGTATTAGCAAGGCAAGAATTCCTTGGCTGTTCTTTGAGGAGGGACCTCCAACTCATGTTTTGTTATTTAATATTTCTAATCACAGTTTTATCCCAGCTACATTCATATGAACCATCATCCTATTCCTGCATCCAGCTCTAGCACACTTCCAATACTAAATTTTTTTCTCTTTCCTTTGATCCTTCTCAATGGAAGAATCGTTTAAGTTTTTTTCAAGCCAATGGCTTACATTAGAATCATTATCTTTTTTTTTTTTTTTTTATACAAGTCATTGATTTTATTTTATTTTTTTTTAATTTTTTTTATTTTATTTTTATAATTATAACATTTTTTTGACAGTACATATGCATGGGTAATGTTTTACAACATTATCCCTTGCACTTACTTCTATTCAGATTTTTTCCCTTCCTCCCCCAACCCCCTCCCCCAGATGGCAAGCAGTCTTATATATGTTAAATATATTACAGTATAATTTAGATACAATATATATGTGTAGAACCGAATTTTTTGTTGCACAGGAAGAATTGGATTCAGAAGGTAAAAATAACAGTTTACATTCATTTCCCAGTGTTCCTTTTCTGGATGTAGCTGGTTCTGTCCATCATTAATCAATTGGAATTGGATTAGTTCTTCTCTATGTTGAAGAAATCCACTTCCATCAGCATACATCCTTGTACAGTATCTTTGTTGAAGTGTATAATGATCTTCTGGTTCTGCTCGTTTCACTCAGCATCAGTTGATGTAAGTCTCTCCAAGCCTCTCTGTATTTCTCCTGTTGGTCATTTCTTATAGAACAATAATATTCCATAACAGAATCATTATCTTTTAAATATAAAATGTTTTCTTGTTGCTCCTTATATCTAATGTGTTCCTTTTTGACAATATTATTTAACTTAATAATACTGGCTGCTTGAAATCAAACAGGTGAGATGGAATGATGAAGTAAAATCCTGTCCCTTTGTGCACATCCACAAATTTCCACTATGTCTTGGATTGATTTTTATTTGAAATATTAAAGTATTCTTCAGACTTGGACTTTAGTCTTGGGTAGATTTTATGTTTGAAATATTCAAGTACTTGTTAGATTTCATTGTACATTTTAGAGTATACATTCCATTTTTATGCTTTTTCTGAAGGTCTTGATGATATCATTATAAAAAATATTTCCTCTATGCCAAAAGGTTATAAAACCATTAAAAAGCCAAACCTTTGATCCAGCAGTTTCCCCACTGGGTGTGTATCCCAAAAAGATCATAAAAGAAAGGAAAGGCCCTATATGTGCCAAAATGATTGTAGCAGCCCTTTTTGTAGTGGCAAAGAACTAGAAATTGAGTGGATATCCACTTGTTGGGGAATGGATGAATAAGTCATGGAACATGAATTCAATGAAATATTGTTGTTGTATAAGAAATGATAAGCAGGCTGATTTCAGAAAAGAATGGAATGACTTGAATTGATGCTGAGTAGAGTGAGCAGAACCAAGAGATCATTGATACAGTAACACAGTAATACAATAACATGAAGATTACATGATGATCAACTATGATAGACTTGGCTCTTTTCAATAATGTGGTGATTTAAGACAATTCCACTGGGCTGGGATGGAAAAATGTATCTGCATTCATAAAGAAAGAAAGTGGAAACTCAATGTGGATCAAAGCATAGTATTTTCATCTTTTTATTTGTTTATTTATTTGTGTGTGATTTTTTTTCCTTTTGGTTTGATTTTTCTTCTATAACATGGCAAATATGGAAATATATTTAAAAGGATTGCTCAAATATAACTTATATCAGATTGCTTCCTGTCTTGGGGAAGAGGTAGTAAAGGAGGAAGAGGAAAACTTTTAGAAAACAAAGTCTTAAAAATGAATATTGAAACATATTTTTACATGTATTTGGAAACGTAAAATACCATTAAAAATTTAAAAAATTTTTCCTATAACAAATTTACTTAGGTAAATTATGCTAAAATGTGAAAGAGGAAGAATAGAAGATAGTTTCTATTTCTTTGCTTACAAGAAAGAGCATTATCCTTCTGATTTCTATCTTCAACATGCAACGTTGACAACTCAATGTCTAATTTTCCCTAAAATCAAAAGAGAAAAAAAATGTACTCTGTGCAATGTAATGAATTTCCGAAGCATTTTTTTCTGTTTTCATTTTTAATCTTTTGCCTTGTTATTTTAATTGATTCAGGAAATAGGATTGCAATATACATATATATATATATATATATATATATATATATATATATATATATATGTACATATATGTGGGTGGGTGTATACACACACACACACATATATGTTTGTTTATAGATCATGGATTTCTAACATCATCCTATTCAGGTGACAAGAAGGTCAAAAAAAAAAGATCAAAGAGACAAAACCTCTTTTTCAGCTAATATGCAAGGATAATATAATCTATCAATTGGTTTAACCCACTGAAATTATTAGTATTAATCATAGCCACAACCTAGGTTGCTAGTCATCCTTTAGGAAGGTAAACTTGAGACAATGTGTCAGAAACATCCTGATTATATATAACTATACATTTACAAGAAACCTACTTCAATTCCACAAGCATTGAAAAGGATATTGTAATCTTATTCCACAGGGAAGAAAAGACCCTGCAAAAATATTATGTTGCCATATTATATTCATAAACTGAAAAACAAAACAAAAAATATTTACTACATATTGTGACCATGAATTAATTTCAACTCCAGGTGTGTTCAACAGCTGTTCAAGCCCAAATACACTTTATGCTTTGGAATACAAAATGCCCAACAGTCTCTTTCTCTTATTAAAAGCAATTAGTTAATACTGTCAGCCTTACCATTAAATAAGTCTTTGCATATGTGTGTGTGTGTATGTATGTGTGTATGAGTATAATGCACACATGGTCCATCACACAAAATCACATAAAGCTGGACACTGGCTTTCTCATCAGTACTAATTTAAAAAGCTATCAAACTATTATCATTATTATGGATTCATGTACCTCACCATCTGCTCTGGACACTTTTCAATAGCATTTAACCTGTATTGCCCACTATGCTTTTATCTGTCATTACAGTGGAAAATTAAATGTTGCTACTTTTAGTAGGTCCTTCTTTCATGAGAGAAAGCATGTTATATTTGCCAGAGTGAGGGCCTCAAAGGGAGGAATATATAGGTTCAAGTACCATTTTCACAAATATTGTCTTTTGACTCTTGGTGTTAAGCCTTTCAATGTTCTAGACCAGAGGTAATAAACATATAGTGGCCACAACACTCCTTTATAAAGCCCAAACCAGATTAAAATGTAACTGGGAAATATTTGTCATAATAAATAAAAATACAATAAAACATGATATTATAATGCTTAGATTTGGTTTAGTGGCCCCCATTTCTATTTGTTTGATACCACGATTCTAGACAAGTTTGGAACACTATACACCATTGAAAATGTTTGTACTTGAACTGACAGAGTTTTCTCCCTACTGATTTGCACAAATATGTGAAAGCAGAGATTTACCCTCTATTAATCAATTAAGAATTATGTATTATGTGGCAGCCACTATGTTAAGTATTATGAATAATACAATAATAATAGGTAGTTTATCTCTAAAATTTTAACACTGGGGATACACAGGGAGGGTGATATAATTGAAAGAGAGTTGGCTTTGGCATTCCAAAAATTGGATTTGGGATCTGTCTGATACATTATATCTATGAGAACATGAGATATAGCACTAAGTTTTTCAGTCCTCTCAAGCAATTCTTAAGACTATAAATTACACCTGTTAAAGTCTTCCCTTCCACCCGAAGACTACATATACATTAATACAAACACTTTTAATTATTGAATGAAATAGTAAGTTATCTAATCAGGAACTGCACTGCTTCTGCTTTGCCTGTAACATGGTATTTCATTGTGCTCTCTATACAAAATTTGACTTTATATGTTTTATCTACATATGTATATATTAAAATTAATTAAATTTGTATACATTTATAAGATGCATTATATATATGTATGTGTATGTGTAAGATATGTATTTATCTTATATGCTTTACTCATTTTTCTGATGAAACATAGTTATTTCATTTGATTCAGATAGTGTAAACTCTGTACATTGATAACGTATTGAAAAACACCTAGTGACTCATTTTATTTCTTTGTCCAGTTCTCCTTTAAAAGACCATCCATAATATTATCCTACTTTAGTCATAATAGCAGAAACTCACATTTACATAGTAATTTATTTACAACAAACTTATGAGTTAGTAGATATTGAAATCATTCTTAGTGCTATTTCACGGATTAAAGACAAAAAAGCCAACTGATTATCTAAGATCATTCAGCTATTATAAAATCATAGGATGGGAGATCTAAAGCAGAAAAGGACCTTAGATGAAATCTGATTCAACTTCTCTTCCTGGTTTTACATTTAAGAGAAACTGAGGTCCCAAAATACTAAATGACTTGTTTATTTTCATATATGTAACAAAGAGTTAAAACCAAGAAATGAACTCAGATCCTATGAACTCAATGCTTACTATTCTTTTCATTTTATAATTATCTCAGAACTAGACTTTGACCACCAACACATTTTGTTTGGATATTCCAATAGTCAGGAAGATGGAACAGCAAGGCAGACTTACAAGATGGCCAGATTGGACAACTGCTTACTTAGTTGAATGACTGTCATTAGGAAAGTTCAGGTTCAATCCTGTGCCCCTACCCACACTTCATACCTATGCATATATTAACTGTAGGACTATGGACAAATCATTTGCTTCTCAATGCCCTCTACAGTTACAAGTTGCTGTTCTGTATGTATTATTGGAGATAATTTCTACACAAATGAGTTCCTTATTAAATGGAATTAAAAGTGATTCTAGGTCATTTCCTGATACCCTAATGCTTTGCCTCCCAACCTTACCACTATAACCTACTCCCACAATTCTAGTCACATATAATAGTCTTTTCAGTGCCTGATGAATATGCCATGATCATTCTCTTTATGATTCTCCTGAAGGCTTTTAGCAACAGGCATGTATGCTATTATATTGGTGCTTAAAATGTGGTGCCCAGTAGCATTATCTTTTTTAGATATATCAGTCTTGTACTCATATAGATCTTAAGCTTATTAAGAGTAGAAATTCTGTTTTCTAATTTTTGTAGCCTATTCAATGACTAAAAGAGAGTAGATATTCAATACATATTTTATTTTATTTTAGCATCCACCTTTTACATTTAATGAGTTTTATTTTTTCCATTAAAATAATTTTTGAAAATATTTTAAAATAAATATGAAAAAGACTACTTAGATAATACATTATTGATTTTTTTCTTAAAACAAGCCTGAGATATTCTCCCATACTTTCCTTACCATTATCTCCATCTCTAATAATATAATTTGTCTCCTAATTATAGTCATTTCATTTATCTCAAGTCTGCATATAATATATTTGCCATTTAAGCTTACTTTTCCTTTGTTGGACATTTTTTTTCCTCTAATGTAATCCAGGGTTCTGATTTAATAACTGGACACCATCTTTGTCCTTAGAGATAGTATTTTATACTTAAAGAAAAAACATATTTGAAGTAACTTGGAATTCAGAAATGTCCTAATAACAAAAACTTCAAACAAATTTTAATTTCCTATCAGTTTTCATGTGAATATGTCTGAGGATAAATGACTCCTTTGGGAAAACACAGTAACATGTACTCTGCCAAGAGGTAGCAAAGCTCAAGAAAACTTTCTTAATAGAACTTTTGAAATACTTATGGGGAGCAAGACAATTTCTTAGAAAGCTTGTGGTATTTCTAAAATTGAAATGGATTTCCAAATTGTGAAATATTTTGTCCAAGATAATGTCATCAGCATCAGAAAGATACCATTAAAAACAAATAAACAGATTTTAAAATTTTAGCCATCTTCATTAATTCCTGAATTTTACTTATAATTAATGTAAACTGCCAGCTTCAACTAATGGATCAGGAAAGGACGTTAAAGTTGTTTTAATTACTTTTTACTAATAACTCATACACTCCCCCCTCCACAACATAACCAGAGAACAAAGTTTTTCAAGTTCCCTTCCACCTTAATGTCATTTATTTTCCAGGTACTACACAAACAATTATTGGTGTCAATCTTTCTAGCTATAGTCTCAAAACAGATAGCATAAACCCTGAAATCTCAACACCGATAGCATTTTCCAGTACCACAAACAAATTATATTTTATTTTT
Source organism: Sminthopsis crassicaudata (assembly GCF_048593235.1). Classification (NCBI taxonomy): domain Eukaryota; kingdom Metazoa; phylum Chordata; class Mammalia; order Dasyuromorphia; family Dasyuridae; genus Sminthopsis; species Sminthopsis crassicaudata. The sequence continues at coordinate 388,402,676 of NC_133619.1, read as the reverse complement.
CAGAAAGGAGGAATTTTGTGGATTTCTATAATCTAAATTATAGAATGAAAAGATTATTAACCCAACTCAATTTTCCATATGCATATTTGCTTAAGGGATGTGTATATTATATAAATAGAGTCTTTAAATCTAAATCAATGATTTTGGATTTAAATATTCATGGCAACTCAGGTGAATATTTTTGTTCTCATACTATTCTGCCTGATTGTCATCTAAAGAGTGAATACAATTAAATTGAATAATCAATTATTACAAGTGTCTAATGTGCTAGAGATAACAAAGATAAAGGTGAAAGTCCCTACCCTGCAGAAGTATATAATTTTGCTTTATTGTTTTTTTTTTTTAATTGTTCATGATTCTAAGATTGGAACTTTCTTGGCAAAAAAATTGAGGAAAGAGGAGACCTTTGTTGGAATTTCCCTTGAAGAATTGATACAATTTATTATCTTTAATGTTTTCTTTGGTTTGCTTTTCTTGGAGGTCTCTGGGACCAGCTTTCATTCCAGTTCAGTAATCACTATATGAAAATAGCCAGGTGTTAAAGTCCAAATCCTTTATTATCTCTTTCAAAGTCTTGTCTAAGTCTTGTCTCCTATCCTGGGGCTCAGTTAGCTTTCTTAGAGGCCTATTTCTCTCCTTGGTTCCTAAAGCTTAAGCTCCTGCCTGTCTTCTCTGACCTCTGAATCTCTCTGAATGAATTATGGCTGAGGCTTCTAGATTATATGCTCTACACTGAGTATAAATCAATCATTATCTCCCTCTTTTTTGTTTTGTTTTGTTTTGTTTTAGAACATAAGGTGGGCACTCTCCCTGACTTCTCAAAGAGGTGAGAACCCCCCCTCCCCACAAAGGAGGTGATCACGCCTTCCTTGACTCCTCAAAAAAGGGTTGAAAACATCATAAAAGGAGTTGATCACACCCTGAAACACCAAAGGAAATGGGAAATCAAATCAGATTAATGAGTTTCTGAAGAGTCTCACTTGAAACAAGTATGCATAACTCCATCAACATGGGAGGTATTACATAAGCTCATAGTTACACAGGCTAGTAGTGATGTGACAAATAACATGAATCAATATGAGGAATTATACAAGACCATAAGTCCTAGAAATAGTCCAAAAGGAATCTGTTGTCCATTACTTCATGTGTGTAGGGAATCCAATGATTCCTGAAAGTTTTGAAATCTTACAATAGTCGTATCATGTTTCAGAGAATCCAATGATTCCTGCAGATTTTGAAGTTCTGAAACAGTTTTATCAACAATTTTTTTATCTCAGGAAATCCAAAGATTCCTGCGGGTTTTGAAGTTTGTAAGAGTCTCATTATCAGCCATGCTCTTTCAGTGTCAGATGTTTCCTAGGTCTTCTCCTTTGTTTTGAGATTTTTTTCTCTCTTTTTTTTTTTTTTTTTTTTTTTTTTTTTGTCTTTTTCTGATGGAAAAGGTGAATACAGCTTATTGGCATCCACCTGATTTCTTCTCCATTTGTAGAAATATAAGCAAACCTTCTGCCCCCAAGCAGTTAACTTATCTAGTCCTTTCTATTTACCACTTTCTAGATCTCTCCTCATTACCTGGAGATTATATTGAAGCTGCTTGCACTGGACACTGCCTTTCTGTTGGGTTAAAAAGCCTATATTCTCCCCACTTGTAATCCCTTTCTCCCATCTGATTGCTTTTTGGCTGATTGATCACATCAGAGTCCTGAACTTCTAAAGACTCTCTAGGTATAAACTCAGCTGCCATCATGCTCCACTTGTCTTTTGTATGATATCTTGGAGCTGGGCCCTGCCTCTCATTTCCCTGGGTAAATCTACATTCTGAGGCTCAGTGGAAACCTCAGTTGCATTTTGGACATAAGGTTTTGGGTCTTATTCTCTCACCCTGTCTTCTCACTCTATCTCTATGCCTACATTGAGCTCTCAGATGTCTTATTTTTCTACCCTGAGAACATCAGTGACTCTCTCTAGAAGTCCCTTGCCAAGAGGGACTCTGTCTTCCCATGTTCATCATAGTCTGGGTATAATAAGCCACTTTGTGGTCATGTGCCCACTGTGGCATAGTGTCTTATGATCTTCTCTAAAGGAGCATCTTTGTATAGTCCCCATATAATTCTTCTACAAACCTCATTAGCATTTTCCTTAGTCAGTTGTCTTATCATAGTTCTTATAACTGCATTTTCTCCAATAGTTCTTGTGATGGCTGTTTGCAAATGTCCCACAAAATCAGCAAAAGGTTCATTGGAACCTTGCTCTATTTTCATGAAGGCTTCACCTCCATCTTTCCCTGGGAAGGAGCCCCAAGCTTTTGTAGCAGCAGCATACGATGTTATGGGTTAATTAATCTGTGCTAAATTGTCTGCATACTGACCTTCACCTGCTAATTGGTCAAAGGTGATTTATATATTAACTCCGGTTTGCTTACTGCACTGGGCTTGAATCCTACATAATTCATGATACTCTGAAAGCCACAACAAGTTTTGTCCAGGTTTTAAACATGTCCTTGCTATAGATTTCCAATCATTAGGATTAAGATTTCATAAACCAAATTAATCTAGTAACATCTTAACATAAGATGATGTAGCCCCATAAAGAATACAACCCTTTTTCAAAACCTTAATTTTTCCCATATCAAAAGCAATGTATCTTTTCTTTTGTTGACCTGAAGAATCAAATTCTTTAATCACAGGGTATGCATTTATTAAATCAGATGTATCCTGTCTTTTTTTTTTTTTTTTTTTTTTTTTTTTTGCTTTAACTAATGCCTTTTGTAATCTTGCCATAGGCTGCTTCATTGGTAGTGCTGATTGTGTCACTTCCTCTCCCCCTCCTCCTTTTCCCTCCACCCATGAGGGAGTGGAGGGGGGAGGGTCATGAGATGGGGAATGCCCTAATGACTCCTGCTATGAAGTACCACACTCATAATTGTACTTAACTCCATTCTTTTCTGATTCTTCATCCTTTTCACCTAATTTATCTGGATATTCCCCCTCCTTCACTTTCTTCTTTTTTCTTACTCTAGTACTTATATAATTTCCTAAAGCCAGTTGTATTAAATTATATGTATAAAGTGTTTCTTTATCATTGTAGTATTCACATAGTTGCTCTCCTCCTAATTTCCACTCGTCTGGATCCAATTTTTTTCCTTTGAGAAACAAGAAGATGTGTACTATACTGTTTCTAAAAGTTCAATGATCTGCTCCCAAATTACAATCAAATCTTGTTTTTAACTAAGTTTAACCAAGCTTTCAACACATTTTCCTTGAAGAGGAAAAGAAGGCTGTTTTCTAAACATCTGTCCCATTTTAGCTGAAGCACTAGTTTAGCCCTTTAAAAAGTTTCCTTCTTGTACTCACCCTAATTTCTGGGTCATAGATGAAGGTTCTTGGTCCCATGTTCAGGTGCCAAAATGTAATGTTCTCTTTGGTTTGGTTTTCTTGGGGTCTCTGGGAGCAGCTTTCATTTCAGTTCAGTAATCACCACATGAGAACAGCCAGATGTTTAAGTCCAAATCCTTTATTATCATTTTCAAAGTCTTATCTCCTTTTCTGGGGCCCAATTAGCTTTCCTAGAGGTCTATCTCTCTTCTTGGTTCTGAGAGCTTGAGCTCCAGCCTGTCTCCTCTGCCCTCTGAATCTCTCTGAATGAATCCAGGCTGAGGCTCCTAGCTATGCTCTCTACACTGAGTATAAACCAATCATTATATCGCTAGGAAACCATTATTTGTTATAAGATTAAATCAATCATACTGAACCATGCTAAACTAGATAACCATTATCTCTGTCAATTTGCCTGACTTAGCTCCTGGTTTCAAGTTCAGAGTTCTTGCCCATAACACTTCACCAGGGGCTTCTACTTTGAAATGTTTGGTAATGCACCTCAATCTTTCCCTTCTCTCCTATAACTCCTTTCAGTTTTGCCTTTTGATTTTTTTTCTATTGGTTGTGTTTCCCCATGTGTAGCCAATGTTTATTATTTAGTTCATTTAGTCCTGGGCCAGAATTCTTGTTCTCTAACTCCTAGCTTTGACTTTAATAAGCTTTGTGTTAAAACTCTAAGGAGGGTCTATGGTAGTTCAAATCATTCTCTGGGCAGACGAAATGCTTGTCCCTCTGAATTCTATAAATCCCATAAGGTCAGTCAGTTGTCAAATCCCTAGTATAATAAATGAATAATTTCAGGTATAAGATGGACGTATAATCATGTTCCACATTTTTCTTTCTTTTCTTAGAAAAAAATACAAGCATAACATATAGCATAATTTTATAATTGCCCACATTTACTTAGGGTTTGCAAAATTATTTTCTTCTATCCATTCTACAAGATACATACTGAAAATATCATCATCCCCATTTTTAAAAATTAAGAACCTGAAACTTAAAAAGTCCAAATAACTTCTCTGGGATTACCCATTTAGAAAATTATTATTATATCAAAAGAGCTCTCAAATTTTTTTTTTAATTTTCATTTAATTCCACTTTACATGCTGGATCTCAAATTAAAAAATTCATAGAAAAATATTGATGATTCTGTACCTGGTCTCTTTCATCTTCTATGATGTTAGCTACACTTGTAGAGTATTTTAAGATTTCAGAGTTTTTTTTTTTTATATATATTTTATCTCATTTGATCCTGACAACAATTCTGTGAGGTGGGTGTTATTATTATCCTAATTTTATTGATGGAGAAAATTGTAAAACTTCAAAAGTAGTTATGTAATTTATGTAAGTTCATACAGTTAGTATAGCTCTGAGGAACGAGGTTAATGTGTCTTCCTTGTTCCAAATCCAACACTTCATCTAGTCTTCCTAAGTGCTCATTTCTTTTTTCTTTTTGACCATAAGATATGATATTCATATTTTTATTGAAATTCTGTTTAACAACATGTTATTTTAAGAAATTGTTTGACCTACATGGAAAATAGCATAAAAAAGAAAATAGAAAGAGATTATTTTTCCTTGAGTTACCAAAGTAATCCATCTAAAATGTTCTCCCTAAAGAGAGCTCAGCTGAACTTTTACCTCAAATAATTGTTCTTAAATTTTAGTATATTTAGAAGAACTTGCTTAAAATTACCCTGAACCAAGAAAATAGCCAAAGAAAGAACTTTACAAACAGACTAAACTAATCACATTTAACATAAGTAAAAGTGAATTCAAGGTTAAAAAAAAAATACAAGAAAACTGGAGAATGCAAATTTAACAGTTTCTCCTTGAAATTTTCTTTTCTATTCACTATGTTGCATTACCTTTCAGACTGAGTGGTTCACTGAGGAAAGCACTGGATTTGAGGGGGAAAAAATCTTGATTTTAAACCTTGGCTCTTTTCTTGCTACCTATGTGATATTAAACAAGTTACTTCTCTTTTCTGGGCATCATTTTGCTTCTCTATATATAAAAAAAAAGGAAGCTGGACTATTGTCACTAAAGATCCTGCCAGTTCCAAATTTTGTAAGGACTCTTCACCATTCCACTTCTCTTTAATTTTATTTCCTTTAGCTTTCCCCAAGATAATGCCAGCTTAGCTCTCTCTATTTGCATTTCTCAGTTCTGAATTTACCAGGTTATCTCTAAACTAAAGTAACATTTCTCATATCTAGATGCTCTGTAACCTATAAATATGCTCAAATAATGTCCTTATTTCAAATCTTCTATGATCTTTCTTTTGTTTCCGTTAAATTATAAATCTTATCACAAGAGAGTTTCCCAATAAAATGAAATTCTGCTGCATTAGTTCTAGGTATTCAGTATTTTCTCATAACTAAACAATTTACCCATTAATATAACAATTCAGTACTACTCATAATCTTTGCCTTAGAGTCAAATCTCAAAGTTTGTGCAGGGGTGTCTCAGTAAAAGAAAGATGAACATAGAAGATATTTATTATTCATATATAAAGTACCTCAGACCTCAATGAAAAAAAATTAAGTTACATAGTATGCTTGGATGCAGTCCTCCAGCCTTTCAAAAATCATTTAGTCTAGAAATATTTATTAAGCACTTGCTATGTGCCAGGCACCACACTAAGAGCATGAAGGTCAGGGTTAACAAATCTCAGAATACATGATGAGGATATAAAAAGATTGGATAGATAGTGAATACCACATAATTTTATATTTGCTCCCAAACATGATATGGAGGCATTTGAGTTTATTGACTAATGAGATAGTCAGTTTTGTACTTTAGAAAGATCACTTTGACAAATGAGTAGAGAATACATAGAGTACGAGAGACTAACCAATAGCTTATTACAATAGTTTAAGCACGAGGTGATGAGAGTCTGGAACAGTAGAAGTAGTGTTATAGGAAGAAATTTCATTTGTGGGAAATTTTATGAAAATAAAATTGGAAGGACTTCACAATGGAGGGTATGAGGGAGCAAGGAGTCAAAGATGATACCTATGTTATGAACTTGAGTGAATGGAAGAATAATGTTGTTTTGGGATGACTACAATTCTTAGAAATAGAAATATGAACTAGGTAGCCATGTTCTTCTAAACAATGGAAGCAGACCTATGTGATGGTTTAAAGCCACATTAGAAATATTTAAAAAAATGAAGTTTCCAGAAGGGAGAAAAGGAAGGACACCTCCAAGAAAGACTTGTATACCACAACATCAGTCTAGTTTAGACTTATGTAATGCCCTTACAGAGAAAATAAAGAGGACTGATATATAAATAGATGATAGATAGATGGATGATAGATAGATAGATAGGTAGATAGATAGATAGATAGATAGATAGATAGATAGATAGATAGATAGATAATTTGTTTTATTCTTGTTTTTAAGGAGAATTTGAAGGGTAAGTATCTCACTGGTCATGATATATGGCATAATTTGAAATTGATTGGATGGAATCTAATAGAAGAACCAGACATTATGGTTGAGCATAATTTATTCAAGTCAAGAAGAATTCCCTGAGCATGTGTCCTCTGCTGAGCACTGCACTAGGTGCTGGCAGGGAAGATTCTAATGAAACCTAATACCCCCAAAGAACTTGAAGTTTTGGAAGGAGCGGCAAAACTAATTATGAGCACAATTAACCAACCACAGTGGGATATAATTCATAGTTTAATTGCTCAGGCATAGATTCTGAGTCTCATAGAAACTTGGAAAAAAGGAACTAACTCAGTCGGGAATGAGAGAATAGACAGCTTCATAGCAAAACCAGAATTTGAGCTACATCTACTAGGATTTGGACAGATATAGAGTGGTTTGGTAGGCAGAATTAACATGAATGAGATACAGAACTAGGGATAATTTTGGTGCCCTGTTAGGAAGTGCACCTACATTCCATTTCTGTTCATAAATTCCATTGCTTAATTTTTAAGCAATACCATGGAGGAACATATACCAATTGTTTTCTAATTAAATAAATTCTAATTAAATTAACTTTCAAAATAAAAAGCAGTGACAATTCTACTGAGGACTCTTTGGTACATTTGTTGATGGTGCTGTGTTTTTATGCTTCACTTAGAAAAGATTCAGAAGACATATGGTACTAACTTCTAACTGATCCAAAAATATATAGAGAAAATTAATGCCATAGTTTCAATTAACTTTAACAGCTTACACAATAAGCTTTTTTTTAATGAGAAGCCAATGTTATATGGGACAAAATGCCTGGAGAAACTTTTAATATTGAGCTGACATGATGTTCAAAAACCATGTACCAGTGTCTGGAGACTAGACTCCAAAATAATATTCAGGGTAGGTGAGTACTGAGAAACATCTCAAATTTTGTGGTCTTTTAAAACTCATGGGCCATGTAGATCATATTTAAACACTAAGATCAGTAATATTGCCAAATCCAGTTTTTTGTTTCTTTGTTTTTGTTTTTAAAAGTGGGCAGTAAGCAAACTGTCCTTAGTGGAAAAAAGGAAACTTTCCTAGTGTCTCTTGCTAAGAGGGAGTAGGAGATGATTCTGAACAAAACAGTGATTTATTCTTCAACACATTTTTATTAAGAACCTTCTATATGCCAGAAACTGTTCTAGGTACTGAAGCTATAGTTATCTATTCATTCCACATGGGAGGTCAAGGAAAGCACCCCTGAAATCTGGAAAATTTATGTAAAAATTTTTGACCCTTTCTTTGCTTTTTTTTTATTATAGCTTTTTATTTATAAGATATATTCACGAGTAATTTTTCAACATTGACAATTGCAAAACCTTTTGTTACAATTTTCCCCCCACCCCCTCCTCCAATGGCAGGTTGACCAATACATGTTATATATGTTCAAGTATGTGTTAAGTACAATATATGTATAATATCCATACAGCTATTTTGCTGTACAAAAAGAATCAGACTTTAAAATAGTGTACAATTAGCCTGTGAATGAAATAAAAAATGCAGGTGGACAAAAATAGAGGGATCAGGAATTCTATATAGGGGTTCATACTCATTTCCCAGAATTCTTTCTCTGGGTGTAGCTGGTTCAATTCATTACTGCTCTATTGGAACAGATTTGGTTCATCTCATTGTTAGAGAGGGCCAAGTCCATCAGAATTGATCATCATATAGTATTGTTGTTGAAGTATATAATGATCTCCTGGTCCTGCTCATTTCACTCAGCATCAGTTCATGTAAGTCTCTCCAGGTCTTTCTGAAATCCTACTACTGGTCATTTCTTACAGAACAATAATATTCCATAATGTTCCTATACCACAATTTATTCAGCCATTCTCCAATTGATGGACATCCACTCAATTTCCAGTTTCTGTTGGCCCTTCCTTTGTACCAGAGAAGATGTTTGAATTTATTTTTTCTTTTTCTTTTATAGAGTATTTACAGTACCTTATTTTAAAATCTAGGTTAAGTATTTTCTGTGTTGTCTGCTTGCCTATGTGTTTCAACTGAAGCTTCCACAAAACCTCCCCAAATTTCTCATTTAATTTCTTGTACCAGTCCACAATATAAAGAAACCGTGATGGGAAAAGTCATAATGTAGAAGTAATAATTGTACAAACAATGAGCTGATCCCTATTAGCAATGAGCTTACAGTCTAAGGTGGAGGCATATAAATGTAAAAATACATAGAGCATTTATGTGTGAACATATGTGTATATATGTGTGTGTGTGTGTGTATACACATATATATATAGTTATTAATGGATACAAATATATACAAGGTCGTTAAATAGAAGATAAGCTTGGAGAGAGAACATTAGCAGTTAGGGAAATGAAGGGACAAAGATTTCATGAAGAAGATAGTGCTTAAGTACTATCTGAAAGTTAGCAATAAAGAACTGTCCCACATGGGACAGTCAGTGCAAAACCAAATGTCATGTGTGAGGAACAGAGAGAATGTCAGTTTTGCTAGATCAGACTATGGAATGTCTATAATGTGCAATGAGTCTGGGAAGATACGTTGAGAGCAGGTTGTTTAGGGATTTAAAAACAACACAAAATAATTTGTACTTTATTCTAGAGTCAATAAGAAGCCAGTGGAATTATTTGAGAAAGGGAGTCAATCAGGGTTCTGATTTGCACTTTGGTGATCTTAAACCAGATTTTGGGGGATCTTTATAAAAATACAAAAGAACTTAGATTTCAAAAGATAAGAAATAGAGAACAAAGGGAAGTTTTGAACAAAGAGGTGACATGATTCAGCCTAAAAATTCCCAGGTTACTAAAATGAGAATCTTAAAGGTTTCTTTTCAAAAGCCTGCCTTCCCCAAATATATATTTTGAAATTCTCTATTTTAATTAGAGATAATGATAGGGACTGGACTTGTGCTTTTACTAGTTAAGGACTTCCTTGATAAGGAATTAATTAATTGACAAGGTAAGTTGATGCATTATTTGAAATGCATAACTATAAAGAGAGTTTGTGTAAATAACCTAAGATAACAAAGTTTTCATATATTGGAGACAAGACTTGAACAAGTTTCATTCTAGCTCTGCAGACATGTGGCTACTTCATCTAGTCAAAAATGGTACAATAATGACCTGCCTGGTACAAGCATGGGCAAGTGTTTTTTTTTTTTTTTTTTAATAATAATGGTCTGTGTACCATAATTATATTTCTTATATATTTTATAATTAATTTTATAAACATCCTCTAATTTATCCTTTTGGAGTTTAAATGAAGAAACTGAGGTAATTAAATATCCAATGGCTTGTCATGGTTAGACAAAATGGAAAGTGAATTATCTTTATATTCTACTGATTTCTAGTGGTTTTTCTTAACCATTAGCGTATCGATAGTGATTGAATTTTGACCCAAGACTTGTACATGATGCAAAAACCCCTATTTTTAAAATTCTAAATGAATGAAAAATATTTTACAATCCAAATCATAGATTTCATCCATGTGGAATAACCTCCGGATCTGGAAACCCCTTCTACTAATGCAGATCAGCAACTCATCTGTTAACAAAGGCTTTTAGAGAGTTTATCTAAATAAGATCTATTCTTGTGCACATTATGAGCAAAAGTACTTCTTGTTTTTTATCCATTCAGTTATTTCATATCACCATACTATACATATACATTAACAGAATTCCACTGAAAAAAAATTAAGATGCCTGAGTTTCCATTTTAGGAAAGCCAGTATTCAAATTCAAATGAGATCTCATTCTCTTCCTTTTCCTAGAAGGTGTTATAAATCAGAAATGATCTCAAATCAGATGTTAGTATACTAATTATGTATGTATACTAAATTAATTCAACTCAAAGGAAAACATCATGAAAGTCAAGAAACTTAGATGGAAATCATAGCTACAGGAATTTAAATGAATTGGACTTTATAGATCTTGTTTTTCTTTTTTTATAAAATGAGATTAAATCAGACTGGATCATTTTTAATACTCCTTCCAGCTCTAATAGTCTATTATATAATGGAAGTCATTTTAAGGAAGTATAATAGAATAATCTTTTTCTCTGGATGGCATAGACATTAAATAGAGACTGGAGACACTCAGAACTATATTTTCAAGCAAGAAGCAAACTCTCCTAATCTGGGCACAATCTTCATCAGTGATGTTTTCATCTCACATTCTAATTGACAAATCTACTTCCAAATCCTCCATCTAATCATTGATGTACAGAGACAAAAAAGAAGCCTGAACAAAGATCCTTGTCCTTGAAGGAAACAAAGGAATCAATTGCTATTCCTGGAACCCAGGACTAATGGGCAGTTTTCACAAGCAAGAAAGCACAAAAGAAGAGCATTACTAAAATTATGGCCCTATAGTTCTACCTATGTTCCTTTTGATGAAGCCTCCAACTTTCTTAACCACGAATTGTCCAATGAGAATGTATATAAATGATCAGTTCAAGTGAGATCAGCATCTTTGAGTCTCAGTTGTAGTATCATTTGTTACAATTATGGGCTCTAAAGGAGTTGGGAGGATGTTGCCACCTGATTGCAGCTATACCCATCTGCATGCCTACAGCTGCTTTATTTTCCCATCAAATGCTTCTATACATTTATGCCTTCCTTCCAACTCAGTGTTTGACAGCCAGCTTCAATGTGTGTAATTGCTCAGGGTCATAGCTTTCCCTGAGCCACCTTAGTCCCTCTTTCCCCTCCTAACCATCCCCAGTAAATATCCTTGCACCTGTACTAGGGATCATGAAAACTGTACATCATTGACAGGAAGGAAGATTAGGTTGGCAGCAGTACACTAGATGGATTAGAGAGGGGAAATTCTAGAATCAGGGAAGTCATCTAGCAGAGGCTAATGCTATAATCCAGGAACAAGGTGAAGTCTCATATCAGTTGTGATGGCAACAAAGATGATGATGAAAAAATTGTAGATAGTTTGAAGGAAAAAATGGCAGGGTTTTTGAACTGATTAAATAAAGGAGATGAAATTACAAATAACGAAGATTTTCATTCTATATGACTAGCAGAGTGGGGATATATTATGTAAAACAGAGAATTAGAATAAGTAGTTAATATGTTTGAAGAAATAAGAAGTGACTCAATTGTGGGGAGAGAATATTAATTTCTTCTATAGTGATGTCACAGCTAGTGTTTGTACACTGGTCATCATCAATTAAGAATCCACAAATTGAAAAATCACATCTGTTTCATAGCCTGATAGTTCATGATATAGTTAAAATTTTAAAATAATTGGTTTGTACTTCCTTTTTTATTCCCAAAGCTAATACTTGAACATAGTTTTAGTAAGATATGAACACCAAATGAAGTTTTTCATATAAACAAAGTATTAAGTTGGGAACAGAAGTATCAACAGAGACACAATCTACTGTTTCTTTTTGGACTGTTGGACATTAGCCAGAACATAGCTGTTAAGGAAATTTGTTTCCAGAGAGAGCCATATCTTAGTTTCCAACATAATAGTTAAAGTTTAATTCTTCATTTCTAAGGCAACTAAAATAATTCATTTATGTTAGATTTAAAAGGAGATTTATGTTTCCTTAAAAATTTTTTCTTCAAAGCTCTTTTGTCTAATCAAGAATGGATTGTCAAAGAAACAAACAAAAAATGTCTTAAAATAAGAGGAGGGGAATCTTATCAATCCACCAAAGACGAAAGGGCAAACTTCAGCTTCAGGTTCCCAACACAAACTGCCTCCTGACCCACCAAGTGCTCTCTTCAGTAGCCATGTGTTCTGCCCTCCAGATTGGAGAAAGCGTTGCCATGGAAGCGTTGGCTATATTAAGGTGGAGGAAATATCTTCATGTGATAAAAAGGACAAAACAGTCAGACAAAGAATGAAAGACTTACTCTAGGGCTATGAGGGGACAAGTATTTAGGCAAATATGACTGAAGAAACTTGACAGATTTTTGGGAGTTTTAAAAATATGAAGTACGTATTTTTAAGTTGTTTAAAAATAATTGACAAATGAATGTGATTAACCATTTGTTTTTATTTTAAAATTTTCTGTTGGTAATTTTTAAGTAAAATTTCAATTATAATATTGGTTTAAAAAGACTCTTTTCAGAGGTCTAAGTGAAAAGTCATTGTTTGGATTTTTGAATATTTAATAGAGATAATTTGAACAGACTATAAAATCATTTATTTTTAGAGTTGGAAGGAGCCTCAAACTATATTAAATCCAGTTTCAAACATCATATTCATTTTTATTCATTTCCAGGTAACTAAAATAATTCAGATTTGTTAGAGTTAATAATCTTCAAAACATGATACTATCTATCTTTTTCAGTCATTCAACTAAGGCCTAGAGCAATTAAGTATCATACTTAAAGCACAGCTAGATCTTTATGTAGACAGATAGATGGAAACTCCAGTCCCCTACTTTTTGAAACAGAACTTTTCTTATACTTTGTCTTGTTGATTCCTTTTTTTTAGACCATTTCCAACTTTCCCTAAAGTAGATGTCTGTATGGTTTGATGGTAGCTGGGTGATGGAGCTGGACTGAGAGAAAATGATAGACATTTTCCTGCTTTTAAGTTGGAAAATTTATTTTCATTTTACAATTGTTTTAAGCCTGAGTTGAAGGTGGGAGCTCAGACACAAGCTAGATTAATGGTGTTGGCAAGAAGCCTGATGGAACAGTGTAGGCTGTGGCTGTGCCAGCCTAACCACCCAGCCCTGCCAAACCAGCTTGAGTTCGACCTGCAACCAGCCTTGATGCCCATTCCTTGGCCTTTCTGGAGTAGCCTGCCAGGCAGTAGAAGCAGTGCCAAATTTGATGGCCATTTGTGATATGAACAAGTGCCCACTAGGGACTCATTGGTAGCAAGAGAACTTATTTCACACGTGACCTAATCAGGATTTGAATTTGAGTCTCTGGAAGAAAAGCATATAATAATTTTCCTTTATATTATTTGAAAGTTTAATTTGTCTATATGTGGTCATGAGTATGGTTTTCTAGGACAAAAAATTGGGGAGGTGAGTTATATTTCATGATTTCTAAATTCATATTATTTATTATTAACATTATATATTCTTTCTTATTTTTTTCTTCACTCTTTGTTAATCTTGTTTTCATGGATAAACATCTCCTTGTTTTTTATCTGGTATAAGGTAATTCCATATCTTGGCTACTAATTGTCTGGGGGCATTTCTGCCCTTCCTCTCCTTAGTAATGAGTGCTCTGTGTTTTCTCATGTTTCTAGTTTTGCCAATGGGAAGTATTTGCTTAGATCAATTTCAGTAATTTTCCCTTGTATCTGAGAAACTTTTTTGCAGCACTGTAGGGCATAACACCTCACATTCTTCCAGATGAAAATAAATCCTTATTCCACCTCTAACCCTAGGCTTTAAATGTTTTTGGTTCCCCATACACAACATGCTGTTATCCATCTGTATCTAAGAGAGACAATGATGACGAAAAGTTGACCCCTAAAGATTTCTTCATCTTATAATACACAGCATGTGTTATTGCTAGTGATTAAGGCAATTTGTGATTATTGGGGAAGCAGACAAGCAAATGGCATTTCCAGTTATTATAACACATCTATTGATAGGAATTGGATCCATGTCATCCCTCTGCATTGCAATAGAATGATCAGAACTATGATCTGTACTTTGGAAATGTAAGCTGTACCTTACCTAATGCCCATAAATAATGCTACCTTTAGGCAAAGTAGGTGAATTTTTAAAAAAAGGAAAAAAAAATTCTTCTCTAAGCTTTCCTTATTTTCTCTGTTTTCTTAAAAATCTATTCACACACACCCCTCCAAAAAGCCCCAAACTAAAACAAAACAATAACGCTCATTTTCACTACCACGATTCCTGTTACCACCATCTTCTTCATCACCACCATTATTATCATAATTATCATCATTTTCACTAGTATTTATAAACCTTTTAAGATTTTTAATGAACTTTACAAATATTATTTTATCATCAAAGCAATCATAGTTGCGGTTGCACAACTTGGTCTGTATCTTTACTTTTTCCTCCTTTAAAATTCATCTATACTATAATTCATGTATTTATTGCATAAATTGTGCTGATAAATAACCTGTATCTTGTGTTTATCATCTCAAAGAAAAGGCCTTAATCTAATTAAAATGTTCCTTTTTCTAGAAGAGACTTAAGGATATGGTAAAGTAATTTTCCATATTGTGGTAAATGGAGAAGATGGCTAGTGACTCTTTAGGCAACTATCAATCAATGTAGAGATGAAGGATTTTTAGCTGAGCCATTGGCAATAAGTGGGACTTGCCTTAGACCTTCATTAACCCCAGACTTGCCTCTGGATCTTTTCATGGTTTTACTTTACCCTTTGTCTGCATTTAGTTCCATTTTCTTCCTCCTAGTCTTTGAATGATCACATTCTTTCAGTAATAGGCCAGTGTTAATCCTACTATATGGATTAGTCATTTAGAAGTGGGTCCTTGCCAATGTGATTGCCATATCATATCAGTTTCTCCAGCCTTCAAAACACTATACAGTGGCAGCAGGCCTCATCTACAAGTATGGTTAGAGAATGGCAAGGAGGTCAAATATTTTTCCTTTTTAGAAAATTTAATATGTTCTTCTGGGGCCTGATTACAGAATTTTTTAATGCTTACAAATTTCTTCAATGCCACAGTTCTAGTTTGTTTCCAAGAAAAAATGTAATCATACTACATTGCACAAATTTTTAATCATTGCGTTCTATAATCTCTCTCTCTCTCTCTCTCTCTCTCTCTCTCTCTCTCTCTCTCTCTCTCTCTCTCTCTCTCTCTCTCTCTCTCTCTCTCTCTCTTCCTCTCTCTCTCTCATCTTCCTCTCTCTCTTTCTCTGCTTCTTTCTCTCTCTCTCTTTCTCTCTCATCTTGCTCTCTCTCTCACACACACACACTCTTTTTTCTGTCTCTCAAAGGCTAACTGGTAACTTCTATGGGCATTACCAGCTACAATTTCTCTGAAGGTAAACTTCCATTTATGCTGTTGATAAGGGATTGTTTCAGTTTATTGAAAATGTTAAGATAGGACATTTATGAAATAAGATTGACCCAGAAAAAAAAATGAGCCTATTGATTTTATATGTGCAATCCTAGTTTGAATATACACATGCAAAAAAGTCACTTCATAAAGTGAAGTGTTCTTTCTCAAAGGCACTACTGATCTAAATTTCATAATGTAAAATTAAACATGTTATTGAACATCTTCATTATTATCTCAATATGTTTTCATGTTTCTAAAGTAAAATAATTTTACAATGAACTAAATGTGTTGTATCTTACATGTATTTGGCTTATCACTATAATACTTTATTTGCTTTAGAATCAAAAAAATCTGAAATCACTTGCTTAAATAGTAAAGTAACTATTTTTTTTTTAATTTTGCTCTAAAACCTATAGTTTCATTTTGGAAAAAGTAAGGGCTATACACATTCATAGACTACTTACTAAATTTTAGACAGTATTTTTTTTACCATGTAGAAATTTAATCTATGCAAGTATATATTCAAGCCATTCATGGACATAAATATGTGTGCATGTGTGTACATGTAGAAAGAGAAATACATGTATGGTACATGCATTTACACACATTGTGTAGATATGCACATATATACACATGAATGAATCTGTATGCATGCGTTGTTCCCATGTAACATATACAGTGGTTTTATGCGTACATACAGCATGAATATATGCATGTATGAATATAAACATATACATATATAAATTTTCACATGTACATACATATATAACATTCTATTTATTATTCCTACATATCCTCATGCTGACCAAGAATATGATCTAAAGTTTTCTATTTAGATCACTGATATATTCATAGCAATCTTTTTATATAGAAAACAACCTGTTACATTTTATTGGGGGGGAAAGGGGGAAGGTAATAATAGGTTAACCACTCCACTATTTAATAAAATAGCTTCAGATTTCTTTCTTCCTAAACTAAATATTAACTATGGGCTATTAGGAGCCCATCGAGGGGCCAATGCATTTTTAAAATGACATTTTAGCATTCAAGCCATTCATACTCTTCAATGTGAATATAATTTTTATCTAAATGATTTCAGAGGAAAATGGATTCATTTGACTACAGTGCTTCTAAGACCAGTGGGAAGCTCATCATCTTAATATTGAATCTGTAAATCCTTTCCACTAGGGATGATTAACAGCTTTGTCAAGTGTTTATTTTACTTTAAGAAGAATATGTAATTTCCTGGCATAACACAGGCAGATTTTGGTCTATTTCTCCTTCACATGTCATATTCTTGCTGTAGGTTCACATGATCTATCCTACCTTTATTAGAGTCCTATTTTATATAGTGAGAGGGTATCTTAATATGTATTCATAGTTTAATGAACATATATCAGTTTGTTCTATGATTCATTTATACTTGATAAAAAAAAAAATCCTCAGCAGTACTGATAAGGAGCAATAATGGTGAATTACTTCCAGATGGTACTTTGTTATACTATACGTGTGGTCTGAGTTACCCATGGGATATAAACATTGTATTTGTGCAGTGATGGACTATACACATGACGTTTTTCTCTCAAAATGCAGGACAACAGCCATTAGGCAACTGGGAAGAATTTAGCTGTGCAGTGATATTTACATATTTAGCTTTGCACACAAAAGCCCGAGTCAAACTGCAAACAAAAGCTAATATGGGACACAACCATATTGTATACAGACTCATTGTCAAGCTTTAGATGGCTTACTCAGAGTATCTAATCACTTACAGATTCTTAATCAGATTTTATGTCAACCAATCTAGAGTTATTTCTAGTCACCAATCTATCATCCTCTAAATCCACTGCAAACATTTTTATAGTATACCAGATAGCTATTTCTCATCTCTTTATAAAATAATTGGGGAACACAGGTAATCATTACTTTTTGGACAAAGTATTTTTATTCTACCTTGTCACTTCCCCTTAAATCTCTTCTTTACTCCTTCCATCCTCTAGTTCTCAGTGGAACCTGGATCTATTGATGTGGCAGTAAATGTTTAACAATCAACTCTCAAAAATAAAAAGTAGCATGGTACACTTTTAAGCTTAATCTACTTAGTAATATAGTCTCCATCATTTTCTTAAATCTAAACAATTAACAAAGCAATAAATCAAGTCCTGATTATATAGCATGTGCTGAGGTGTGAATGTTCACGCTGAAAATTTAATAATTTGCTCTTGTTAGACATTTTTATCTTGTTCCTGCCTTTCCATTATTTGTCCTCCCTCATAGATGTTGGTCGTCTTAAGTGAGTCAAAAGTATTACTTTTCCCCTTCTTATTACCACCACCAAACTCTCTATTGATTTTCCTTAGAAAACTGTCCTTTGAGATATGTTCAATCCAAATATATCACCCAATTCAAATTCTGGTATTTTATCTATTGACCTCAGGGAATTCTACAGTAATTTCTTCTTTTAATGTGATGGGAGACTTTGGTCTTTTCAAGTAAGGTTTTCAATAACTCTCAGATGGCTTTCGAGGGGAAAGTGCTACAGGTGACCTTGCACAGTCCTCCCTCATTTAAATCCAATTTACTTGCATGTCATAGCATTACCTCCTGATGTCATGGTTTTCTTTGATAAGAAAGGATTAAGAACAAACAATAACAACATCTTCCTTTACTGTCATGAACTTTAACATATGTGTTAGTGTTTCCTAAAATATATAAACCTTCCAGTCTCTCATGGCCTACTTCTCCAAGCCACACAGATATAGTCATACTTTATAACTTGCTATCACCTAGCAGTGTCGCTTCATGTTCAGGAATTCTTATTTTCCTTTTTCTGATTAAGAGCTATATATTTCCTGTGGTTCACTCCACTCAAAATGGTGTTTCATGTCTCCATAACTCATACTGTCCCAGGCCATTATCCTTTCTCCAGCAGTATCCTCTTCATTTTCCAATCCCAACCACTTGACACACTATTTCAACTGTACACTATTTCCTACTCGTAAATAGTTTGTTGTCTTGCTCTGGTTCAATCATGCCTTGCCAAATCATAACTGGAATGATTACCTTCTGTCACTCTTTCCCCTCACCTCAGCTCCACTAGGTGTTTTCTTCAACTCTATATTATTATATATTACTATTATTAATAAAATATTAATGAATTATGGATTATACTACACTTTTTTTCTAACCAATCTGAACTAGGCCATACTATAGCAAAGCAATCTTACCTTTCTTTACTAATGTATTTCACTATTCTGCTCACACCATAGCTCTTCCAAAGGTTTCTTCTCAAACATCCCATGCTCTTCTTCACCCATTGAGTTGAAGACATTACCTTGCATTTCATTGAAAAAAAAAACATTCAATTTTCCCAGAACGCCCTCTTCTCTCCTTCTTCTTATGCCAAATAGTCCTGACATCTTCACTCATTATCCCCTAGTTCCTTATTGTAGCTGATGAAGAGCTAACTTTTCTGCTTACCAAGGACAACATTCTTCATGTACCCTTCATCCTGCCCCTTCCATCTTCACCAGCAAATTGTCCCCTTTCACTATCCCTATTATCTTTAATCTTCAATCTCTTTCAATAGACAGGATATTTATATGTTACCCATAAAAACTTCTCAAGTTTTCCTTATCCTTAAAAAAACCTCAAAAGACTGATAATCATTAGTTATCCTTTTATATTTGAAAAAAAAATCTCTAATCAGTGTCTATTTCCTCTCCTCACATTCTCTTCTAAAGTTTCCACAGTCTGCTTTCTCACTTCATCATTCAACTGAAAATGTTTGTTCCAGAGTTATGGATGGTATCTTAATTGCCATATCTAATGGCCTCTTCTCAATGCTCATCCATCTTTACCTCTCTACACTACTTGTAACTGTGGACCACCTTCTCCTTCTGGAAACTCTCTTTTCTACAGGTTTTTATTAATCTTCTTTCTCTTCTGGATAAATTGCTCTTTTACCCAGAGACAGCTAATGGCATAGTAGATAGATAGTTGAGTCTGGAAATGGGAAGACCTGAGTACAAAAATGATTTTAGACAATTCCTACTTTTGTGAACCTGAGCAAGGCACTTCATTTTCACTTGCTTTTATTTCTTCATTTAGGTAATAATAGCATCTATCTAATATGGTTGTTTTAGAATCTGATCTGGGAAACAAAAATGCTTATTCCTTTTCCCTAGTCGTCTGATTATTTTTAGTACATTTTGCTACAGTCCACATCATGTCTACTAGATATATACCAAAGTTCTCTGCTAGATCTACTTCTTTCTTTTTTTCCTGTATACTGTATCATTTGGTGATTTCATTAGTTTCCATGGGTTCGATAATCATCTCAATATTGATGATTCACAAATCTATCTTTCTTTAGTATCTTTCTTGATTTTCAATTCTATATCACCATCTTTTGGACATTTCTAACTGGATGTCCCATATACATCTTATACTCAACATAGGTCAAAACTCAGTTCATGTTCTTTCCCCCAAAATTCTGCTTTTTCTAAACTTATCTGTTACTGTTTAAGGTACCACCATTATCCTTCTAGTGAACCAAATTCATATCATCAGTGTTGTTTGATCTGTCTCTCTCATTCTCTTTCCATATCAGATCAATTACCAGATCTTGTTATATCTTTCTCTACAATATACTTCATATATCACTTTCTTTCTCCTTACACAATCACCTAGACTATTGCAATGGACTAATAATTGATCTCTCTGCCCCAAACTGCTTCTCCATTTTATTCTCCACATATTTGTCAAAGTGACTTTCCAATAGTGTTGGTCTGATGATGTGTTGCTTCTGTGTAATTAAATATACTAGATGAAATATGCAGTCCTTAATATATATATATATATATATATATATATATGTATGTATGTATGTGTGTGTGTGTGTGTGTGTGTGTGTGTGTGTATCATTAGTGTGTAAGCTCCTGGGGAGTAGGGACTATTTCTGCTTTTCTTTTGGTATCTTCTGTGTTTAACACTTAATAAATGTTGGTTGATTGATTTATTTTTCATCTCTGATACATTTGAAACCATTTAGTCAGAAGTCTCAATTGACCACATTAAAGACAGGAGAGCAATTTTCTTTTCATTTTTTAAACAAAAATGTGAAAATAACTAGAAAATAAACTGATATGTATGCAGAAGGGTGGAAGTCACTATAGCTCAGTAAAATATTTTATAGTTATCTTATATGTTCATTAGTTAGGTTTTGAATTGGTTTGACTAGATCATAAAAATAAAGATGACTAGATTTAACTCTCTCATGACCAGGCCACCCAGCTAGTCAATGGTCAGTACTGGGTCTCTTCACTTTCTGATTCTTCCTCCAGCATTTTTTGTATTTCATTATAAAACCTCTTTCACTGGGATTTTAATCAGGAAAATCATAAAAGGTTATCTATTATACAGCAATTCATCTAATATAATAAACAATTTATTGTTATTTTTCTCTACCCTTATAACTAAGGTTTTCAGAGGTTTTTTTTTTTTTGTTTGTTTGTTTGTTTTTTACACTGTGCCTAGTCAGATGAAATAAATAATTCAACTATTATTGTCTCCATTTTACAGATGTGGAAGATAAGACACAAAAGCATAAAGTGAGTTGTCCATGGTTACACAGAATATTAAATATGAATTAAGGATTTTAATGCAAAGCAATTATGCTTTCCCTATTCTATGCTAACATTTAAAAAAAAAGTAAACTAATAAATGAAAAAACCTAAAAATTGAAATGTATATAATTAATTTGTCTTTAAATTTTAACTGTAATTCATTGAAAGGAAAGGGAGCAAAGAGATGAAGGGACAAGATTTATTAAGGAAGATTTTGTTTTTCCTCATCCATATAATATTGATTAAAACAGTAGGTTCTTAACAGTGTATGTGTATGTGTGCATGCATGCGTGTGTATGTGTGTGTGTGTGTATGTATGTGTGTGTGATATACTCTTAGGCAGTCAGATAAACGATTTACATCTTTTTTTATTCAGGTAGAAATTACTGTGTGTGTGTGTACATGTGTGCATGCTCACATGTATATATGAATATATATTAATACACAATATGTATATATATTTCAATCCAAAATTCAGTGACCCTCTGAAATGTATCCATAGACCAATTCCATGCTACAAAATCCTGGGTTAGAAAAAAAGAAGTCAATTTATATATTTTATTAGTGAATGGGCTATGCAATTTCCCTGTAAATAAAGTGAGTATCTATATTACCTGTTTTAAAAGATTCAAATGAGATACATAAAATGTAGACTTTTTATACCTTCTGTGGGATGAAAAATAAAATATTCTTGCTGAACCTAAATTTTTCAAGGTATATAAATTGATGCCATGGGTGAAATCTTCTTTCAAGTACAAGGGACATGAAGCGATTTTTCCCTTTGGCATGGTATTGTGGAGTATTAATAGGAGGAACTCCATTTATTTTCTCTCCAGTATCTTGGTCAAAGTCTCAAATAAAAATTGCAAATTGGAAAATCCTTTGAGAGAGGGATTCAGCAAGTGAAACTGTTTGAAGGTAAGTTTTATACTAGTTAGACTGAATGTAATGAGCCTTTGTTAGAGACTAAGCAGACAAGTATTATATAGTAAGGCAAGAGGTATGTATATACCAGCTGTCTTTCAAAGCATCCATTAGAAATCAAGTTCAGAATTTTCCCTGGCATTCTGACATTGACAAAATACTAAGCACATGGATTGATAGCAAAATAAAATACATTTTCCTAAGAAAGAAATTGAGACTGCAACATGTAATTCATAACTTCAATATTGGGTTAAGAACAGACTCTGAAACCTGGTATTGCAAAGTTGCAACATAAACAAGTTACTACATATCTATAGATATATGTGTGTATGTATGTAGGCATGTGTGTATACATGTGAATTTATGTATATATAATGCACATATGTGTATTGCATAAGTCATATATGAATATGGATATATATGTATATATGCACTGTGTCTATATAGGTATGTGTGCATATTCATTCATTGTATTTACATTTATGTGTATATACATGCACATATATATATATGTGAAATATACATACACATATTTTTATATACATATACTCATGGGTATATGTATATGTATAGATATATTTATTTATTTAAAATAGGCAAACTTTTTTCCACCTTTACTAGGGAAGGCGGGGATAAAGTAAGGAAGGAATAGATTCTCTCTCTCTCTCTCTCTCTCTCTCTCTCTCTCTCTCTCTCTCTCTCTCTCTCTCTCTCTCTTTCTCTCTCTCTCTTTCTCTCTCTTTTTCTCTCTCTCTTTGATAACTGCTGAGGTAGTATAATAATCAAGACAAAGGAGAGTGATGGCAATCTAAAGTCACCCTAAACATCAAACATTAAATAAGGAGGTTTGAAGGAAAAGGTCTTTGGTTGTAAGGAACTATGTTCTCTCATTGCTTGCTAACCTTAGGCTGTCGACTTGTCTTTAGCTTGAAAAGAGCTTTTTAATATTTAACATTATTAGTCTATATCATCCATGTAATTTCTTCAGTCATAGGGCTTCAATTCTCTTTGATGTGCATGGAGGTTCCAACTGATATTGCTACTTTTCCTGCTGTCTCTTGGCCGTAGAAAGATTTCTGTAGTTGGTAGAACTGGTGCCACTGATTTGTCTTCAGTTCTGAAAAAGTCTTTTATCCATTTGTATAATGGTGATTCTGACGCATGCCTTTTTTTTTTTCTTTCTTTTTTCCTCTCCTGAAGAGGAAATCCCTTATTGTAATTGGCTATTCCTCTACCCTCAACTTTCTCCTCCCTCACCCTCTCCCATTCATGTTTTTTTGAGCAAATCTTGATTAAAAAAAAAAAAAACACTACTATAGTGACAGTTCAATACTTATAAGTTTCTTGATTGTATGGCAGAAAATACTGTTAGAAAAAGGATTCTATTCTCTGCAATCCAGACATTTCTTTCCAGGAGAACAAAACCTCTCAAGATCTACTAGCAGAAGAGTAATATATGAAAAAAAAATGCTACTTAATACTGAGGCTGGACTACTCAGTTGGACTTTTTCTTTTAAAGTAATTCATTAGCTCCTATTAAATTCTAAGTCAAAGGACCCATCTTCTCGCAACTAGTTGCCAGAACTTCAAGCATGATTAGTGATAATGTCAAATTGATGAATGTGTAGCTCTACAGGCTTTTCTCTTTTTTTTCATAAATGTTTGAATTTGTTATATTCCCAAATTTACCCTCTACTGGAATTACTCCGAAAATATACAGATATGTGAGGAGGGCTTCAGAAGGCATCTGTTCCTTATTGGGGACTGGAAGTTGTCAGAGTTGAGTATAATGAAAACATTTATTTTATAGAACACCTTTCATGTAGAAATTTCTCAATAGACTATATATTATTCATGTTGATTTCTTTTTAAAATGAAATATAGCAAATATCTGGAAATTAATAAGTACAATGCAACAAGATAAAAGAGATTCTATAAAAATGATTTCAAGCAACATATGAATTTTTTTTGAAAAAAACAGTGGATAACAATGAATTCCAGAATTTAAAACCATAAAAATAAAGTGTTCTTATTTTGTATGACCATCAACAGATCTTTGACAACGCTAGCAGTGCCATATCACAAGAATGAAGAATAGGTGGTAATTACTTTCATCAAATACAAAGAAGCAGGGCCTTCAATCTTATAATCCAAATAAAGCCCCTGAAGAACTAGGAGAAGCCTTGAAGTCAATCCTTCAGTTGACGAGAAATCAATGGATAGATAAGATTGCTGTGATAACTTGGGCTTGACTTTATTTTGAGCTAGAAAAGAACAGGAACATTTTGCAACCATCTATAGTCTAAAGAGAACACTACTAGCAATGCCAGACAGCAGGCTTTACACTAATCAGTGCCTCGGTGACAAAAGTGTGAAGAAGTCATTCTGCCCAGCGGGCAATGAGTCAAGTATTAATCAGACAATGTGATTATGAGAGACTTTTGGATATCCTGAAATTCATCAGGAACAAGAAGGAGGGAAAAAACTCCTCTGTGAACTGACACAAAGAAAGAATAAGACCTGGAATCTTCATGCCAAAAATGTGATTTCCAAAATATATCAAAATAATAATGTAAATGATATTAGCTCAGAACTTAGGTGACAGATACCATTGCACCCTTCTGGAAGAATCCATTAATAAAATACTGTTCTCCAACATTGAACATATAAGTAATCCTAAGCAATTTTACTGTTTGATAGTATTTCAGGCACTTGAGTAAAACTAACCAATATACTTCCAGTTTGCCATTTGCTCCTTTGAAAAATTGACTCTACATCCTTTTTCCATGCTCGTTTTTTTTTGCAGTTTTAGAAATATTTCACAGCATCCATGCATCCATCTTCTAATGACTTTTATTCCCTCCAAAGTGTGCCACAATATCTGAATGAATTGAACAATAAGACTAAAAATCATAGGGTTTTTGTTTGTTTGTTTGTTTGTTTGTTTGTTTTTTATGTTACTGAAGTAAGATACCCATATAGTCACTTCCTCCTTGGTCTTGACTGGGAATAGTAAAAATGTCTTTCATAGGCAGATCTAGGTACTAATGGAAACTCAGCTCTAATAAATAATGTGGCCTTTCATTTCATGTAACTTTACAGGGCTTTAGTTTCCCTCTCTATAAAATATGATTATTAGCCTACATGATTTCTAATGTCACTTACAGATTGGGGATTTTTTCTTAAATTCTAACTCAGAAACTGATTAAATCAAGGAGGGATTTATGAGTATGCTTATAAAAGATTCAGAATG
Source organism: Sminthopsis crassicaudata (assembly GCF_048593235.1). Classification (NCBI taxonomy): domain Eukaryota; kingdom Metazoa; phylum Chordata; class Mammalia; order Dasyuromorphia; family Dasyuridae; genus Sminthopsis; species Sminthopsis crassicaudata. The sequence goes on along the minus strand of NC_133619.1, from coordinate 388,377,057 downwards.
ATATTGAAAAAGAACATTAAACTTAGAATCAAGAAGAGAGAAAAAACTGGGAGCAAATGCTATCTATTTTATTTCCTGGTTGTCTGACCAAAGACAGTTGCTCTGAATCTTAATTTCCTAATCTGTAAAATGGAAATAATACTAATAAATATAACTTCACAAGGAAGTTGTAAAATCAAATGATGTAATATATATGCATATATATATACATATACATATATATCACAAACATTAAAACATTATGTAAATGGAAGCTGCTATTATCATTATGTATTTATTTTTAGAGGATCTCTGTGATTTTATCAAGTAGCAACTCTCCAAGAATTTATTTTATTAATTTAGAACAACATATTCTGCGCAATTTATAATTTTAGGAAGTTACTTGGGGTGAAAGCACAGAACCTGGCATAGAACAACTACTTAATTGAACTCTTGTTCAATAACTGCCTTAAGTGACTTGCCTAGGGTTTGAAAGTCTATAGAATCCAGCACTTCATTCTAAGGCCAGATTAATATCTATTATCCCATGTTGTTCCTTTTTTATTACTATCATGTTTACATTTTTCAGGTAATCATGAGTGGTTCTATCTCCTTTTCTCATTTCCATTATATACTCACTGCAATATGCTGAAAGCAGGTCATATTGGCTCATGAGAAGCAACTGTGAAACATTCTGAATATCTGGAAATCAGTAAATGCTTGAAATCAGAGCTTGATTTGTTTTTTTGATTGTCTAGATATAACAAACTGATAGAGGAAATGGTAAAAATGCATCTTAAACTTACAAGTGTGATTTATGTATATTTCTTCCTCCCAGAAAGCTGGTTCTTAAACATTTACCAGTACACCACTGTAACACCAACGACCATAATATAATACTTCCTCCTACATCAGGGTGCATTTCATCTACTCATAAAATTAACTCTGATTGAAATAACTTTGTTGCACAAAGAACTTTTCTTCACAATAACCCTATGAACTATCACCTTTATTATATAGGTGAGAAAAACTGATGTTGAGACAATAATGCATATGCTTATGAGTTGCTCAGTGTCAGAACCAGAATTTGAATTCAGGTTTCTTTGAACTAAAAAAAAAATCCTGATTTTATCTTATTTTTTAAATTTTTTTTGATAATTTATTAATTTTATAATTATATTTTTGACAGTACATATGCATGGGTAATTTTTTTTTACAACATTATCCCTTGTATTCACTTTTCCAAATTTTCCCCTCCCTCCTTCTACTCCCTCCCCTAGATGACAGGCAATCCCATATATATTAAATGTGTTACACAGTATATCCTAGATATAATATATGTGTGTAAAACCAAATTTCTTGTTGCACGGTAAGAATTGGATTCCGAAGTTATAAATAACCTGGGTAGAAAGACAATAGTGCAAACATTTTACAGTCCTTTCCCAGTGTTCCTTCTCTGGATGTAGCTGTTTCTGTCCATCATTGATCTACTGGAACTGAATTCTTCTCTATGTTGAAAATAACCACTTCAATTAGAATATATCTTCATACAGTATTGTTGTTGAAGTGTATAATGATCTTCTAGTTCTGCTCATTTCACTCAGCATCAGTTGATGTAAGTCTCTCCAAGCCTCTCTGTATTCCTCCTGCTGGTCATTTCTTACAGAGCAATAATATTCCATAACCTTCATATACCATAATTTACCTAACCATACTCCAATTGATGGGCATCCATTCATTTTCCAGTTTCTAGCCACTACAAAAAGAGCTGCCACAAACAAAAAATCCTGATTTTAGATTTAGTAATAAGAGATGTCAAAGGTAATCTAGTCCAGTTTTTGACTTATTGCCCCTTCTTGGTATCTTGGACAAGTAGTCAGTTACTCTTTTAGGAATACTTCAGCTGATAAGGAACTCATTAAGTATTAAATGACTTGGGTTCAAATTTCAGAACTGGCATTTACTACTTGTTTGACCATAGACAAGTAAATCACTTCACCAATCAGGGCTCCTATTTTATCAACCTTATTAAAAAAAAAAAAAAAAAAAAAAAAAAAAAAAAAAAAACATGCTCTAGATGATCTCTCAGGGCCCTTTCAGATTTAAACCCATAATTCTATGATCTTAGGGAGTAGCTTATGTTTTTCTCCTGGATTTAATTCATAAGAAGTGTGTTCTACAGACAATTTTCAGATGAATAAATTAAAACCACCAAAATGTCATATAAAAATGCTCCAGATCATTATTTATTAGAGAAACACAAATTTAAAAAATTCTGGGGTACCACATAACAGATTTCAAATTGGTTAAGAGAACAGGAAAAGTCACTGATGAATGTTGCATATATGGAGAAAATGGGACACTAAAGCTTTGTTGGTAGAGTTGTGAACTGATTCAGTCATTATGGAGAACAATTTGGAACTATGCCCCAAAGCCTATAAAACTATGCATATCCTTTGATCCATCAGTGTCACTACTAGGTCTGTATTCCAAAAAAGATCATAAAAGAAGCCAAAGGAATCACAGGTACAAAAATGTTTGTAGCATTTCTTTTTGTGGTGACAAGGAATTGGAAAATAAGTAGATGCCCATTAATTGGGGAATGGCTTAATAAGTATGGTGGTATGCTAATGTGATGGGATATTATTGTTCTATAGAAAGTGATGAGCAAGTTAATATCAGGAAAGCTTGAAAAGACTTATATTCACTGATGCTGAGGGAAGTAAAAAGAACCAGGAGAACTCTATGCACAGTAACAGCAAGATTATGTGAAAATCAACTATGATAGACTTGGTTCTTCTCAGAAATACAGAGATCCAAGATAATTTCAACAGTCTTGGAATGAAAAAGACCATCTGCATCCAAAGAGAGAGTTATAGAGATTGTGCATCAAAGCATACTATTTTCACTTTTTTTTCTTTTAGATTGCTTTTTCTTTCTTGTAATTTTCTCTTTTGCTCTGATTTTTATTTCACAAAATGACTAATGTGGAAGTAGGTTTAAAATGATTGTATATGTATAACCTATATCAGATTGCTTGTTGTCTTGAAGAGAGAGGAGGGAAGGGAATGAGAAAAAAATAAGAACTCAAAATCTTAACAAAATGAATGTTTAAAAACTATCTCTACATGTAATTTAAAAAATACTATTGAATTTAAAAAGGAGTTTTTTCTAATATGTAAGTAAAATATGTTCCAAAGTTCTACCTTTATTTTTATAATTCTATACATGGGGACAAGAGAAAATTAAGACTTGGGGAATTTGTGCAAATTTCCCACTAACTTGAACTTCAACAAATAACTTATATTCTCTTAGCTTCAATTTGCTTATCAGGAAAGTAAATGGGTCAGAAAAAACAATATGTATGATCTCTTCTAGTTCATATACAATAAATCCATAAGACAGCTCTTTAAATATTTGAAGATAACTGTGTCTGATCTTAGCATTCTTTTCTTTAGTGGTGAGTTTAATAGTGATTACTGTCATATCATTAGTAAGCCAGAGGTCAGCTAAAATTTCTACGTGCTTATTTATGTGAACCAATAGCAAGCCAGGTTTCTCCCATCCTGTATTTGTAAAATTATTATGTTTGGGTTTTTTTTTTAAACAAAATGAAAATTATTGGATTTATCCCTCTCATTTTATTATATTATTTTAAAACTGTCATTCTTTCCTGTTGAGATCATTTTGAATCTTGCTCCAATCCTCTAACATATGATCTGTTTTTCCTAGTTTTATACTACCTAAAGACTTGATAAGGGCACTATCTATGTCTTTATACAAATCTTTGACAACAAGGTTGACAAGACAGGGCCCTGTGGTATGACAGTGGAATTCTTTTCCTAGAATTCTTGTTCTTGGTTCATTATCTCTGATCATATTTAAAACCTATCACATAATCCAATCTGCATCCAAAAGCATAGCACATATTTTGCACATACCATTTCTATTCTTACTGTTAAAGATACTGAATATACCACTAAGATGTATCCAGTGGCACAGTAAATAGGTGCCTATCCTAGTCAGAAAGTCCTGAGTTCTGAACTTTTTGATCATCTAATTTTTGTGTCATTAGCACAGTGTTTGGCATATGATAGGCACTATATAAAATATCATTCTTTCTTCCTTCACTCTAACTCTTTTTGAGATGTCATTGACATATATAAGAAGTAGATTAGGAAGTTATTGAGTATTATTATTCATAATATATTGTTTCTATTTGTTCATTCTATCACTCAGCAGAAGGCTTTTAAAACCATAACACATAATTCAATTGTCCAAGCTAGTAATATCATGTAAAACAAGTTATATGAAACAAAAAGAACAAATTTAAGAGTGGGAATTAGAACATTTTTTTATAAATCAGAGAAATTCTAATATTTTCTCAATTATGTGTGGGACTGAGAGAAATCTGTGAAGAGAAAAATGTGAAGAAAAACAATCTCTCTCGCAAAATTAATTTGTATTTGTTTTTTGTAATGTTCTGGTTAGCTTTCTGGAGGTCCTCCAAATGGCTCTTGGTTTCAATAGAATAATCACCACAAGAATAGTGAGGGATAAGTTGATCAATGATGGACAGAAATAACTACACCCAGAGAAGGAACACTGGGAAGTGAATGTAAATTGTTAGCACTACTGTCTATCTACCCAGGTTACTTATACCTTCGGAATCTAATACTTAATGTGCAACAAGAAAATGGTATTTACACACATATATTGTATCTAGGTTTTATTGTAACACATGTAAAATGTATGGGATTGCCTGTCATCGGGGGGAGGGAATGGAGGGGGGCGGGATAATTTGGAAAAATGAATACAAGGGATAATATTATTAAAAAAATTACTCATGCATATATACTGTGAAAAAAAATTCTAAAAAAAAAATAGTGAGGGATAAAGTCCAAAGTCTTTATTGTCTCCTTCAATATCCCAGTCTGTATCAGCAGTCTCAGCCAGTCAGCCAGTCAGCAGTCTGCACATCTCAATGATCCTGCTTTCTAGAGCCCCCAAGTTGGGGTGACAAAACATATCGTTGCTTTCTAGAGCCCCTCTTAAGGTCTTTTTACAAGGGTCAGTCCAGTGAAAACAGGAGGTTGAACTTGAATGGGCCTATAAGTAATTTCTGTGATCAGAGAACATCTCATGGGCGGGACCCTGGTCATATTGAGATAGCTTCGTAATGGGAGACAGCTTCCTCTCTGATTGGCTGTGTATGTGATCTCATAGACCCTTCTAAAGTCTGGTGCAGCAAGAGGTCAGTCTATTTGTCCTGGGGAAGCCAAGTGAATGGATAGCTGAGAGATAAGTGCTTGATAGTGAACAAGTAGGTCCTCTGACAGACCTGGTGTTCACTTGGGAGTTAACAGGTCAGTGTAATATGTAAGTATAATAAAAGACTTTAAGTTTGCACATGGCTGTTCTTGAGTATGCTATCGGTTATTAAATTACAGTTTACAAAACATAACCAGAGACCTCTGAAGACTCAGAAGAGGTAAGCCAGGTTATTGGTTGATACTGCAAAAGGTCAGTGGCCAGAGGATTCTCTGAATCATTGGGAATTAGGAATGACTGGCAATGTAAAGAGCTGCAAAGTAACTCTAGGGCATTCACAAATGAAGTGACTGCCCAGGGTTAAGTATTCTGCACTTTACACTGGGGTGGATTAAAATATAGTGTCCAGACTAGCCCTCTGGAGGATCTTGGGATCAGCACGAGTCCTTAGTCTTAATGGAGAAGAGATGAAGGCAGGAGAGCCACCATGAAGCTGTCAAGTCTTCTTTCCCTGGCTGAGTTTGTCCCAAGTTTATATATTCTGTTACAATTAAATCAATAGATCAAACTGAGTATAAGCCAATTATTATATCACTAAGGAATCATTATTTGTTATAAGAGTAAATCAATCATATTGAACTGGAGAACTATTAATCACCATTCTAAACTAGATAACCATTGTTTTATCAGTTCCACTGAGTTAACACCTTATTGTAAGAATCCTTGCCTAAGGTATATTTCTCCAGAGTTCTGGCCCATTACAATTTTTTATATATTGATACACTTGCAAATATTTATGCTGCCTCCTTTGTTAAAGGGTAAGCTCTATAAAAGCAATAACTATATCACATTTGTTTTTTAATCCCTTGTGTATGGAATAAAATAAGTAATTAATAGGCACATTGATTGATTGTTGGAACTAAATAGACTTCTTCTCTAACTTTAGCATTCTATGAATCCCTAATTATATCAGCGGGTTTTAACCTGAGGTCTGGGAAATTTTTAATATATTTTGATGATTAATCAATACAACAATATACTCAATATAATTGGTGACCTCATGTGTTTTATTTTGTGTAATTAAGACTTGTTTATAGAAAGCTTCTATAATTAAGAGGGAAAGAAGGAAAAAGAAAGAAAAAGAAAAAAAGAAGTCTTATATTATATAATTGCAAATAGCTTGAGAGAAAAATAATCAAGAGACCTGAATCATGGGATAGAACAAGGAACAAAAGGCAGAAGATGCCAAAGGACAAATTTTGAACTGACATTAAAGGGAGATGATTTCTAATGACTAGGGTAGTGGAAAAATGTTATGGTATTCAGGTATTTGATTCCCCTTTGAAAGCAGTCAATCAAAAGATGGATGACCACTTGTTTGGTTTGTTTTAATTGGAAATTGCTTTCTTCTGGTATGGGTTTGAGTTAATGGTCAGTGAAGTTCCTTCTATTTCTGAAATTCTGAAGTGTGTTTACAAATTCTAGAGTAGGAATACACACAAAAATAGAATAAAACATTTTTTCAGCCTAAAACAACTTAGCTATAGCCATATTTAAAATACTCTCACTATTTATTGGAAAAATGCAAATTAGAGCAATTCTTAGATAATACCTCAAATTTATTAGATTGGCTAATAGGACAGAAAAGGAAAATGACAAAGTGTGGAGGATGTGAGGAAAATAAGACATTAACGCATTGTTAGTGGAATTGTGAACTGATTTAACCATTTTATAGAGTAATTTGGAAGTATTCCCAAAGGTCCATGATACTATGCAAATCTTTTGACCTAGCAATGCCATTATTAAATCTGTATCCCAAAAGAAATAAACAACAACAACAAAAAAAAAAAGCAAAAAACAAAAGCAAAAAGGGAGAGGATTTATATTTACAAAAATATTTATATCCACTCCTTTCTGATGGAAAATAACTAGAAATTGAAAGGATGTTCATCAGTTCTAGAATGGTTGAACCAATTGTGGCATGTGATTATGATGAAATATTATTGTTATAAGAAATAATGAGCAAAAAAAATCTGGAAAGATTTCCATGAGCTGATACAAAATGAAATGTATTGTGTACATAGTAACAGCAATATTTTAAGATGATCAGATGTGAATGATTAAGATAAAAATATGCTATCCATACCCAGAGAAAAAAACTGATGATTTGTGAATACAAAATGATGTGTATTTAACTTTATTTTTCTTGAGGTGGTTTTAGTTTATGTTTTCTTTTCACAACATGACTATTATGGAAATAGTTTGCATGAATACACATTATAACCTATACAATTCCTTATATATATGTATATATGTACATATGTATTTATATATACATATATATTATATATATATGTTAAGTAATTCAGCTTAACTTCCTAATGAAGGGGGTTTTGAGAGAGAAAAAAAAGGAAGAAGATGTGGAATTGAGAGTTTTGAAAACAAATATTAAAAATGTTTTTGCTTGCAGCTTGAAAAATTAAACACTAAGTAAAAATAAACAAAATCAGGGATTTGGACTAGATGACCTTCTGGATTATTTTCTGAGTTATAGGTTTTAGACTAAGGATTGTAATAGAATCTTTTATTTTTCATCATCTAGAATTTTATTTTTCTTCATTTAATTTTTTTAATTCTATGTAAGAAAGGTTTTCAACATTCACTTTTATAAAGTTTATAGTTCCTTTTTTCTCCTTCCTTCCTTTCCCTTTCCCCTCCCCAAGATGGCAAGCAATTTGATATAATTTATACATGTACAATCATATTAAACATGTTTACACATTGGTCAAGGTTCAGAATAAAATGGAAAAACCATAAGAAAAATAAAATAGCAAAAAAGAGAAAATAGTATATTTTGTTCTGAATTCAAATTCCACAGTTCGATTATAACATAATCTTCTACCAAGCGTAAAGAATTTGTGATTGTGCACAATTATGTATTGCTTATTATCTAACCACTGTGTGGATTCATTACATAAAAGCTAATTTCTGATAGATTCTTACATGTCCTGAATAAATGCAAACTTTTTTTATTAAAGCTTTTACATTTTCTAAAGATATGTATGGATAATTTTTCAATATTAACTCTTGCAAAACCTTGCGTTCAAATTTTCCACTCTTTCCCCTAATCACCTTCCCTAGATAACAAGTAATCCAATATATGTTAAATAAGGTAAAAATATATGTTGAATCCAATACATGCATACATATTTATACAATTATCTTGCTACACAAGAAAAATCAAATTAAAAAGGAAAAAAAAAGAAGAAGAAAGAAAATGCAAGCAAATGACAAAAAGTGTTAAAATGCTATGTTGTGATCCACACTCAGTTCCCACAGTCCTCTCTCTTTATCACAAGATCATTGGAACTGGCCTTAATCATCTCACTGTTGAAAAGAGCCACACCCATAAGAATTGATTATCAATTGTTCCCATGTACAATGATCCCCTGGTTCTGCTCATTTCACTTAGCATCAGTTCATCCAGGCTTTTCTGAAATCACCCTGCTGGTCATTTCTCACAGAACAATAATATTCCATAGCATTCATACACCATAACTTATTCAGCCATTCTCCAAAGATGGGCATCTATTCAGGTTACAGTTTCTTGCCACTACAAAAGGGGCTGCCACAAACATTTTTTGCACATGTGGGTTCCTTTCCCTTTTTTGGAATTTCTTTGGGATATAAGCCCAGTAGAAATACTGGCAGATCAAAGGGTATGCACAATTTTATGTCTCTTTGGACATAGTTCCAAATTACTCTCCAGAATTGTTGGATCACTTCATGACTCCTTCAACAATGGATTAGTGTCCCAGTTTTCCCACATTCCCTCCAACATTTGTCATTGTCTTTTCCTGTCATCTTAGACAATCTTGAAGAAGGGACCCCGAAACTCTAAAAATCCTTTAAGGAGAAAACTTCCTTCAACTCTGTCTCAGTGAGGGACCCCATCCAAGTGAAACAAGTCAGTTCAATTAAAGAAATTGGTTCTATTCAAATTCCAGCTCAAGCTGAAATTCAGCTAGTAGAACAGCCAACTTGGGACTCCACCCACTAGCCCCCTTCAGCTTGCAGCCAAGCTCCTATTATAAAAGAGCCAATCCAAAATCCTCTCTTTGCAGAGGTTCCAAACATGCCATGCTATGCCATTCTAGGCTATGCTATACCATGTCAAAGAGACCTCTGCCCACTGAAATAATATTCTTTTCCAGTGTAATCCTCTCTTTATCCTCACCTATTGCCCTAATGAGACTTTATGCCTCTGTCAGGATTTCTAACCTTACTTCCCAATCCCTATAATAAACCTCTTTTATCAATCTAGGTTTTCAGGTTTGTAAATTCCTTTACCGAGAACCTCTGTGCCACCAGAAGGGGATTTCCCAAAACTCCCTACCCTTGCACCGAATCCCAAGGGGGTTCAGGGAAGCCAAACCTCTCCATTTGGTTCCCTGAACCCCAAAACTGCCACTAAACTTTATCATTTAACTCCCTGACCATCAAAAATCCTAATCTCATTTTTGGTTCCCTACAACCAGACCTTATCATTTGGTTTCCTACTAAAAGGAACCCCAAAACTAGACTTTACTTCATCATATTGAGAGGTATTATAGTGGTACCTCAGAGTTGTCTTGATTAATGCAAACTGATTAAGGGCAGGGATTATTTCATTTTTGTATTTGTATCTCTAAAGCTTAATACAGTATTTAGCAAAAAAAAAAAAAGTTGGCAATTTATAAATGTATAATAATTGCCTAATTAATCTAAGATCAACATCCAGCTCCCTGAAATTTTCTGTTTTTTTTTTTTTATTTTTCACTTGTAAATTGACTATATTATAAAAAGTAGAAGTGGATGAATTCAGTAAAAGGTGATGAAGTGAGAAGAATCTGTGTCATTTGTTCAGGGCTACTTTGTAATTTTTTTTTTTCAATTTTATTTGTAAGCACACAACCTCAACATTTGTCTTCCTGGGAAAAGGTGGAGAAGGTATCATACCAACACTGTGTTTTGTGGTGGAAAAGATCATAGATTCCATAATTGAAAAGAGATTAAAGATAAATTAATTTACCCCACCACTGTTTTATAGATAAAGAAAATGAGGCACAAAAAGTTGTCCAACATCACACAACTATTATTTCGAACTTAAGGATTTTGAAGCCAAAGCTCATACTTGTTTCACTAAATTATAGTGTATCAATAATTTAAATGACAAAGCATTATGATGCTTTTATTTTGCAAATAGGGCAAAGATTGTGCTGTTCATTCATTGTTTCTCAGAGGCAATGCTTCTTTAACTTGAATCCTTCAAACCTTTTTTTCAACAGTTTCCACTCAAATCATTCTTTGAAACTTTTGCCCATTTTCATTCCACCTCAGTGACAGTGCCCCATTCAAATGTAAAACCATAAAACTCTATAAGTAAAACTGATTACCACTCAAAATGATTTAAAAAGAGAAGAAAATTTCTGCAACTCAAGGAAATCTAGGCAGGCTTGTGTCAACAGTCACCACTAGTTACAACCACAAAGACAACAAATAAGGTTTTGGGTAATTCCTAGTACTCAATCATGCTTAGGTATGCTTGACCTTTAATCATGGCTAGAAAACTATTCTGGCTCTAAGGTTTTTGGTGTTTTGTTTGGTCTTGTGTTTTATATATACATACACACACACACACATCCCATTCCTTCTGTTTTTTATGTTATTTAAACAGAAGGATGTATGCATTTTTTCTTCTTTTTTGAGTATGCAGTGTGGAGATGATACCAAGGAAGCAGGGTAAAAAGGAAGTGGAATTTGTACAGTGAAATAAAATAATTTACATCAACATTTTTGACCATTGTATTTGTAATACTAAAGCTCAAATTACCTAATAATAGGATGGTGTGAAAAAGCATATTGTCTTTTCTCCAAGGTATTCAGTATTCAAAAGAAGCCCAGTTTTCACTGATTTAGGTATTCCCACTATTAACAAATATTAGAAAAGTGATTTTCTTTCATATTTTCCCATATAATCACCCAAAAAAGCATCTATCTAATATATCTTCCTTGAAATGCCCTGACTTTGTAAAGATACTAATGAAATATATGTAATCAACAATCACTAACTTTTGTCATGTAATATAACCATCACACATTTCTCATATGTTTTTCACTGTCATTATTTACATCACTCCTCAGGGGTAATTTCCTGGTTTCTTGCAGCTTATCTGAACCCACTTTATATAGCTATATATATTTGGGGAAGTTGTGATCACTGGTTTCCATTATTCTGAGATCATATGTTCCATGATATAAAGTCAGAAAATATCACTGGAAAAATATTAGTATTAAGAAAATTAGGGACAGCTAGGTAGCATAGTGGATAGAACACCAGCCCTGAAGTCAGGAGGATCTGAGTTCAAATATGACCTCAGACATTTAACACTTCCTAGTTGTATGACCCTGGGCAAGTCACTTAACCCCAAATGCCTCAGAAAAAACTAACTGAATAAATCAAGAATAAGTAAATAATATAAATAATGTAAATAAATAAGTGAAATCAAAATTCAAGGTTCAAACACACAAAGCAGGTTCAAACCTGTTTTGTATGTTTGAACCTTGATTTTTATAATTGTGGGTAGACAAAGAGTCAGACAATATAGTATTACAATAGTAGTGAAGTACAACAGCAACAGTGGAGCAAGATTGTTTAGTGACAAAAAGTCTGTTCATAGTAGGGATTTTTGCTGGACCTTTTTGTGCTTGCCCAACCTCAGTTAATTCCAGAAGATGAGCACAAAGGATCAGAGCATACACTCTATAAAATATCTTATTTCCTAATAGTATCTTGACACTTCTCCCTTTTGGCTAAAAGGAGAGGGCCAATAAAGATGAGATACATATAAATCAAGATGTCACAAGAGTCCAATTGGGCCAGGACAAAAATTTGGCTTTAATAGGCCTTCTCTAGCCATTGTTTACTTGCAAGCAGAAAAGAGAGAGAGGGCAAGAATATAGTGAGAAAATGCCAATACACACTTGAAACAGGGTTTTGGTGGTTGGGCACATAACAAAAGAGAAGCAATGTAAAACCAAGGATCGTATACTCAACCCTCATCTAGAATCTTAGGACTGCTCCCTCATCTTATGTTGGCTGTTTTTAGTTCTATACTAGATAAATCTTGACATTCTGGCATTCACTCAGGAGCAAGGCCTTTTTTCAAATGATCCAGAAGAACACACCCTCAAGTTTGACAGCTATGGGAGTAGACAAGAAGATCTTAGGCTAAGATATACAATTGTGAGAAAACTCATTATATAAATCTTTGAATCCCAGTTTCCAATCAGCATCCTTGGATAAAAGTCTCTAAATACTACACAGAGATAGTCCAGTTTCCTAGCCACACAGGGTTAGTTTTAAACAGTTTTAAAGTTAGTTTTAAAATACAGTTTTCTCTCAATTCCTATAATTGCATAACTATAGTAAGCCAGGTACAGATGAAACTATTTAAAAGAGTTCACAATGAGTTAGTTTTAAGAAGGGAGACATAAGCCACCAAGGTAAGTAAAAAAACTCAAATATAAACCAAGCAAAGTAACACAATAATTATCATGAAGGTTAATTAACATCAAGTCTCCTTGGATCCTAGTAACCCACTCTAATTATCTAATTCATCTGCACATTTTGAGCCACAGATGTCTCATGTTACTACCTGGTCTCTAGATATCTTTTATTGGACAATAAGCTTTATTTTCAGGAAAGCCCTAAAGGTGCTTTTGCTACTCTGGATCCAAATCTAGAAATTCCTAGATAATTCTGACTAATATAATTTAGTACAATTACTTTAATTTTTTTTTTCAGTCTTAAAACTTCAGAGAATTTCAGTTTATATTCTATTTGAAAATTCTATCCTTAACTAAATGCTGTACCTGACATAAAAATCTTATAAAAATTTATGAAGTTCCAACTATCAAATGAGTTCTGCATTTTAAAGTTATTAGACAGATACTTTATGAATGAGGAAATAATTTCACTTTCTTTACCATTATCAAAATAATTTATGTGTAAAATCCTTAATCCTGTTTGAAGAACTTATTACTAAAAGATACTCAAAGTCTGAATTTTCATGATAGATAAATTTGAAAACCAATAATATAATCCTTTCTTTGTCAAAATTTACTACTCTACTTATTTAGAAATTTTTTTTACATCTTTGTCTTATTACCTTGCCTAATCATTCCCACTTAGGAGGATATCATCCCTATATTATAATTTAACCACAAATTGTAAGATGTTCATATGTGGATCTTATTATAGTGACTCAGAGATGTTTTGGTATCAATCTATTATTTAATAGATTTAGTATTATAGTTACAAGACTTCCTAATTATAGGAATTTGCTATAAAAGGAAAAGAGAGACATAGTCATAATAATGTAATGGGGTGGGGGATCTCCTTATCTCTGTTTGATTTCAGTCATGAAATATCAGCCAATCAGGTAATTACAGTGTATCAACAACAAGACTGAAGATAAACTAGGTAGTGAAATCCTGCACATGATACACTTAGAATTCCACAAAAAGGAACATTTAGAGCAGTGGTATGAAACCTAAAAGTGGATCCCAGGACTCGAAATTGACTTGGAAACTGCAAAATAATATCAATTTTTGAATTTTTATTTATTTTAAGTATTTTCCAAAGTGTCTTGAGTTTAAGTGACTGAATCTAATGCCTCTAATATAAGATCATCACATTTATAAAGAATTCTTCATCATATTGGACACTAAACTGGATCTCCTCCATTACAATGATAAACAGATTCGTTGTGCTTTCATCTCTCTGCTTTATGCTTTTCTTGATATTAATGACCAGAAAATCAATGAACAAGGTTCCTTATGTTATTATAGCTTTAAAATAATCTTGTATAATTTTGATTTATTCATGGGAAACACATATTTTGGATGACAGCCTTGAAAGCTATTTTGCTCTACTCAATCAAAAGCATTTTTTATAGTCAACAAGCAATAAATAAAGTGAAATATTGCATTTTCTAAGATAACCATAGTGGAACACAGTTTATTACATTCTGTTGAAAATCTTCTAATGCTCTTGTCAAGGAAATAGATTATTATCACACAATTACATATAGGTGAGGAAAATAGGTGTGTAGATTGATGGTTAGTACTATTGCTACACTTCAAATTAGTATATTAACAAATACTGGTTTGTTTGATTGGTTGGCAACCAACCCCAAACTTATTCCTTCAGGCATTCTCCCAAAGGACTCAATAAGTTTAGTTATTCAATAAGTTATTTAATTGTTCAGTAAGTATAATGTTATCCCATCTCCTGCTATCATCCTTGGGAACTTTACAAATTATATTGATAGCTTCTCTACTTACCTGAAATCTTATTTCCTTACACTCTAATAACTTTCTTCTCTATCTTCATTTAGACATAAAATGACATTACCATACTTTAGACTTCACCAACTCTAAAATTATACTATTTCCAAAATCTATAACTTGGAAATTTCATCTTCTAATCATAACTTCTTTTCCTTTTTCCTCACAGATTTTCTCACTTACCTAAAGTAGTTTAAGAAATTTCAAGCACTCTTTCCTCTGTTCTCTTAGCTACTATTGACAATCTGATACCTCCACTAATTTTTTTAGCCTTTACCTCACTTTATCCTTCTTAAAATAATGAGAAATAATGAGAATCTGAACAAAACTCTGTGCCTAGCTTTTTACTGCACTACTTACACTTTATTTCCTTCCTATCAAACTGTTTACTTTGCCTGAAATGTCCCTTTTCTTTATCTTTACCCTTGCTTCAAAACAAAACCCAATACTAGCTCATATAGAAAAAAATTATCTAATCTCCCTTGTTGGCATTGACTTTCCCCATCAAACCTCACATAACACTTTCTGCTGTTATTATCCAAAGTATTTGTCATGTAATATTATATTTTAAAGCTTTTTTTTTTTGGGGGGGGGTTATCTTTCTTTTGAATACAAAATACTGATTGACCCTAATTGGCTGAAATACTGATTGACCCTAATTGGCTGAGAGTCTTTCCTTCCTCTAATTGGCTGAGAGTCTTTCCTTCCTCTAATTGGCTGAGAGTCTTTCCTTCCTCTAATTGGCTCATAGTTCTGAATGGTGGATACTATCCTATACCACAGGTCAGGATGCTGAGGACTGTGGAGGATCTGTGCTTGGCTCTTCCCTTTCTCTTCAATCTTTTCTTCCATCACCTCTTCTAAGACCAACCTTCTCCATGACCAAATTTTAATGGATTAACTATTTTTAAGTTGCATTAAACTGAAATTTTACCACAATCCTGAAATGTAAAAGAATACAATGAAGGAAATCATCTTTAAAATGTTCATACCATCCCAGATTCAAAAAAAGATCATTATATATTTGTCTTGTTAGCTATCCCTGATGACTACCCACCAGAATCTAGGCTGATGTATGATGCTATATGGTACATTAGTAACAAGGTTTTCAGGAACAGACAGTGTGGAGCCCTTGCTATTACTGTGTCTGTCCTGTATGTGACAAAGGCATGTCCACAGTCCTCATTGTGGCTTAAGAATACCCTACAATCTGCTGAAAGCATGGTTAGCTCTGTTACATCGTGGCCTGTTCAAAACTACTTTGGCCTAGCTGTTGCTAGCTTTTAAAGGTCAATGGGAGAAGTCATGGGTCTCCAAAAACCACTTCTGTCACTATTTCTAAATGCTGTGTCATTTTATCAGTATCATGTGCTAATTATTTAGACATAAATCCAATAAATCATTCTCCTTTTCCCAAGATAATCTCAGAATGTAAATACTTGTGTTTTCATATACTTTCCAATTCTTTGCAACTTTGAAATTGTTAACATACATAAAATTAAGTAGTTTATGTATGGTATTGACTCCCCAAGTGGATTATAAAGTTTACATGGGCAGTAACTAGTGGTAACTAGAAATCTTGGCTCCTGGGAAAAGCTTGATGAAACATACTAAGAGCCAGCAGCATGAGATATGTTCTCAAATCTGATTCTAAAGACAAATAAAGAAGCATGTGAGAGATGTAGACCCCTGTCAATAACTCTAAGTGGGGCTGAGACTCAGACTTCTGTAAAGGAATCTGATAGGTCTAGAGCAGAGCTACACCATTACTTGAAAATTTCAACAGGGTAAGGAACAGAGAGAAGCTCACCTGGGATACAGTCATGTAAGGGAAGAACTGTGCCATCTGGAAACTTCTAAATCTAATTATTCTTGCTTACTAGGTGCTTAGTTTATTGTTTCTGTATTGCTGACAGTATGTAAAAGATCTCAGGGTTCTCTACATTTTTGTGCCTTGAAACAAAACTCCAATTGTCTACCCTTAGTTGCCCCTAGAGGTAACTATGTTTTAATCTTACTTTATTTGTTACCTGAGGTTTAGCATAAGATCTTCAGAATAGGCACTCAGAAAATATTTAATGGATGAGCTCTCAAAAAATTGAAATGCAGACTAATAACAATTTTGCATTATTAACATATTAGAATATGTTAAAATTAATAGGGTGAAGGAGAAAAGTGTTACTGTCATTTATGTAAGAACTATCTTTCCTTTTTGGATGAGTTACCTTCACTCTCAAATCATTTCCATTACAGATGTTTGACCCATGTGGAATCTCCTTATGTAAATAATAATGTAAATAGTCATTGATCTCCTTATCTTTGGGATTCTTCCATTTATATTTTATCTAGCTAGAAGAATTAAGAATTCCTCTGGACTCACTTTAATTTTGTATAAAATAGGTACATTGGAATAAATAACCTTTAATATGCCTTCTAACTTTATCATCATTTTTAAAAGTGGAAAACTCACAATTATACTGTTGTCAGAAGACAATAATCCCCTTGTCTTTTTTATTTTATTTTTGCAATATGTCTTACCTTAAGCTTGGCGTCATTCTGATCAAATCAATTCTGGTTTCTTAACTAGTACCAATGTTCTTAGAAAGTTATCCACTAGCTTAAAAAGAAATCCTGTCTTCAAACTAGAACTATCTACCATATATCCAATTAGAAAACATAGATTTTCCTGAAGTCAAATTGTTGCATCATAAAAATCTAGTGCAATGATTCTCCTTTATGTAAAATGCCCTAATAATATAAATGTCTATTGTTTATGCAAGTTTCTTTTAAATGATAAGTTCAGTTCTATTGATGTGCCCCTAAAAATAATATTGAAAATATATGTCAGATTTTTCCTAAGGCTTTAATGTCTTAAGATATTTTGTAGGTAACAAAATATTTCTATTTAAGTATTTTAGGAAGTTTTGATTTGATATTAGCAAACTTTTCAATGTAAACAATAATACGGATTTATTTCAGAACATAGGATTTCAGGTTTATCATAGGAAAATATCTTAGAACTTGTCTAATTCAAACTCCTTATTTTACACATAAGCTAACTGAGGTCCAGAGAAATGAAGACATGGGCACATAGTATTACTATTGAGTGGCCCCTATATTGATATAATTTGTATGTTACCATTTTCATGCCTGCAAAGAGACCTTTAGGCCTTTGACTGTTCATTTACATCACCTAGTTATGATGTCCATGCAGACCCACCCATAGTTTGGTATTGTTGTGAACAATCTATAGGTGACAATGCTGAATGGATAGAGACAGAAATGTCACCCTGTCAGAAGATGAATGAGCTGAGCTTGCATGATGTGAACCATGGCTGACAGAGGCGAGGGAGAATCAAAGAGTGAGCAACTTTTGACAACACACGCTTCACAGCTCTGACCACTGTGGATCTACGTGATTATCTCCAGACAAAATAACTGTGAGTAAAAGGCTTACATACACTTAAATTAAACACAGCAGGGTTTTAGTAATCTCTGTTTGCATTTTACTTTCTGTTAAGAAGGAAATTGCTTGGACTTGGAACATTTCATTTAATGGCATTTTTAGTTACCTTTTGTACTTCTAATGCCATAGTCTAAATTCACTCCAAATTACCCAGCAAGGCCTAGGAAACTTTTGTCCCTTTTTGTTTATTGTTTTTTTTTTTTAATTGCAGTAGCTTCCTTACCAATTTTAGTAAATTAAATGTGTTTTAAAACATCTCGGTTCTTGAAACCTAATTATCCCAATCTCTGGGTGAAGTATAGCAAACAATATAAACCCCATTTATGTAATTTATTTTGCAAAGGAAAATAATGGAATGCAGTTGTGCTAATGATATACATGTTTGTATTTTCCCCTTCCCAACTACAACTTAGGAAAAATGCATCTTTTTTGAAACAAAAGCTTTGAAAGCATCTGGGGGGGTTAGTTTGGTATGTCCACATACTGCTTTTAGGAGAATGAGGTAAACTGTATAATATTATGTTCCCTCTGAATATCGTGAAGTGCTTTTGTTGAGTTTCCTTCCCTTTCTAACCAACCATCGTTGAGTATTATGGGCTGTCATCCACAATAAACTGTGAATAAAGATCATGACTCGTAATTGAAATGTGTAAATAGGAAGAAAAATATGGAGATACATTAGGATATGAAGTGCCATTCATTAGAGCTCAGCTGAGAGAAATGCAATGGTTAGGCTACCTAAGATCCATAGAATTTTGGTTAAAATTTTGGTTTTCTTGGTTAAACTCTTGTTGGGATCTTGGTTGAAGAGAGTAAGACTTTGAAAAGAAAGAGCTCTCTGCAGTTTTTTTCAGTCTTGATTATATTCTATTTCTATGTTTGTAAAATGATGAGGGCTAGACTACATGATTGGTTCCCAACTTTTTCATCGTCAATTCCTTTTAATGTAAAAAGATCTACATTACAAAATTTCTACCATATATACCCCTACTGATTACAAAGTGAGAATTGACTTCAATATTGCTTTGAAAAAAAAGCACATAAATATATTTGAAAAATAATTATACATCCTATGTATATGTATATATGATAAATATTCACACATATAAAGACATATAATTTCATCTAAAAGAAGGTATGTTTTCTTACCTATTAAGATAGGTCAGATTGATTTAGTTATATTGAATAACATTTTGGAGTCAAATAAAGATGCAAATATCAATGCTAGATGAACTATCTTATTCACAGAGTTCTTCAGGGCATTGCAGAATACTGACTCTGGAGTTAGAGGGCTTGATTTCATATGCTTTCTCAGATATGATATGATTTCGAGTATATCATTTACCTTCTTTAAGCCTAATTTTCCTTATCTGGAAAAAAGAGAGGCTTAGACTAGATCAAAGCTTTTTAAACTCTACATGCAATTCCATATGGCATCACATAACTAAATGTAAAGGGTCAAAATTTTTATTTATTAGCAGTAAACATTTGATGTGTATATCTATTTTATATACCTATATACCCAAGGAAGCATAAACATTTCTTGCAAAAAAGGATCATTAGTGAAAAAAAGCTTAAGAAGCTCTGGAGTAGGTGGTTTCTGAGGTTTCTTTCAGCTTTAGATGTTTGATGCTGTGATAAATCAGGTCTTGAACCTAGTCTTATTTTTGGAATTTGTGGGCTAAATGATCTCAAACTTTGTAAGCCCTAAGTAAAGTCTTCAGCCAATGTCTTACATTCTATTTTACTCAAATAATTCTTTTTTGACCAATTAATTATCCAGAGAATTAATTATCAATTGATTGATATCAATTGATTGATTATACCTACATGATAGTAATCTTGGTCATGGTAGCAAATTTGCACCATTAAGTTAAGCAAAGTAATGATATAGGGAGACAGTCAAAGAACTGGGAAGGTAGTGAAAATGAGGCAATTCTTGCTTGATGGTGCTAAACAAGACTGGAAGCTATACACTGATAGATATAATGAGCTTCTACCATAACTCAAGTAAAGAGTGTGGGGTTACCCCTCCTCTCTTCACACATTCCACTCAAACTGAATGCTTTATAGCATTTTGTCATCCCATCCCCCACTTCAGGGATGATATTGATATTCCTTCCAACTTGATTCCACCTGTACAAAATGTGTATTACTATAAGGTATAGGGAGAAAGCACACAATGAAATGTACTGTGGGACCACACCCTTTAGTTGGTCTAAAAAAGAAATGAGCCAAATTCTTCCAAAATATATTTATTCATCTTAAGGGATTCTTTTGCAAGGTAATCTTCAGTATTTCAAAAACATTTTTTTTTATTTTGTAGGCCTTGATCTCAGCTTTTAAACTTTTTGAGGAGAGATGCCTTGTGATTTTTACCTGTCACTTTCCACAGTAATTCCTACATTTGGCTCATTCTCTATCTTCATAATACAAACAGTTTTGATTGACTGGAATACAGTACTTGAAGCTTAATTCAATGTTACTGATAATTTATCTGATTTAACACCCTCATATTCTTTTGTGTTATTATGGAGCTTCTTTTAAATTATAGTCTTCAAATGTTACATAAATTAAAAATCATTTTTGAAGCTATAAGCTTTATAGTAAGAAAAAGATATAACTTTATTTAAATAGACAAAAAATGTCAAATATGAAATCTGGTATTTGACAATGTTCCTTTAAGATCTGTGATGAAAAGAGTACCAAATGTAATGTTATCTGTACTATGGTTATTAAACATTATATCCATAGTACAAAAATTAAAAATAGTTTGCCTATTAGCTAGTACATGTTTATTTATGCATAACTGAGAAGATCTGAATTTCAACTTATCCTCTCAGGTTTACAGACATTTAAGCACATTATTAGGAGCTGTGATTATTCGGCACACCAACACTCAGGTATCACCCAACTTCATTACTACCTGATTAATTAACCTGTTTAAAGTGTGAAAGTTGGCACCTTGTCATTAGAATCCATGGGAATAACTAATGAGAAACTATGAAATAATTTGTTCCTCAATTAAAAAACCTGAAAGAAGAGGTTTTATCTCATTATTCTTGTTTCCTGTTATCACCTATACAAAGCCAAGAAGATTTTGCAAAACTTACTGTCTAAAGAGAATAGGCTATGTAAGATCTCAGGAAACATTTCACAGATCTTTAATAAAATGTGGTGTTATTCAACACCAATAGGTAAGCCAAGAAGATTTCTAGGATAATATATTCATTATAGAGCATCAGTTGAAATGCTAGTCCTTTTATCTGATACCTATCTATGTTAGAGCTTCTAGATGGCTGCAGAAAAAGAAATGATTGAAGAAAGAGGATCTTTGTTATATTCAGGTCTGTCTAAAAAAAGGCTAAGAAAAATATTACTAGTGATAATTAGCAAAAGATGATAATTGCATTTTGACTTATTTCCATACGTTAAAAAATGTAGCCTCAAATGAAAAATTCCTTTGAAGTGACAGACTTAATGCAGTTGTAACATGTGGTCATTGATCCAATAAAAGAAAAAGCTTTAGTGATATTTATCTCAAGTTTTTTTCCTTTGTCTACATTGGTGAGATTAAAAGAACTATGTGATATTTCAAAGAAATATAAGTTGGGAATTTTGAAGATGGATCTACTTCTAAATTTTGTATATTCCTCTTTTTCAATCTTAGAATTCACATTTATTGATGGAAAAAAAGTTTTGTATTTATTAACATGTCAAAAGCCATACTTCAAGGTAAAGTAAAAATAATATTCTGTCACTGATTATTTTATATAAAACTTTCCTGTGAATAAGATTTCTTTCCTTTGAACTATATCAGAACAGGGCTTACAGAATCTATCCAATGTAAAGTTAGACATAAATGAAGGCAGATGCTAATTAGTTACATATCACTATTTAAATTAAAAAATGCATCTTAGATCATGGCTCCTATTTCCCTGAAAAAAACCTTCAATCAAAAGTCACTCTATTTTAATGAAAGAAATGCACAAGTTTAATAAACTTGAATATATTTCCAAAATCAAGATGTCATAAAGATAGCTTCAGAAGGTCAGAATGGCAACACTCCACTAATACACTTAAATAAGAGATACCATAACTGTTTTAGCTTTAGAATCAATAAGCTGCCCAAAAGAAGTCCTTTGAAAGGAGTTGGTTAACTAATACTATATCCTAGAGGTACATTCATCAACTAACCTGGATAGAAATTAAAATGCAAAGAATATAGAAGTTGATTCCATACTTACTACCAAAGAATAGTGGAATGCTTTGCATAAAATGCAATTCAAAAGTGCATTAGCTCTGTAATAAATAATATTAAAAATAATAAATAATAATAGCTAATTAAATTTGCAGAAATGAAAAGAAAATTTAGAAGTATAGAATAGTTTTAATTGGGTCAGTTTCAACAAGACAACATGTGAATTTGTAAGGCAAAGTAAGAGATTTAATACAATTTTATTATTATTTTTTTTTTAGTATGATGTCCCACACTATTGGATATACCAAAAGACTGACTAGAGGACCACCTGTAATACCATAGACAGAATAAGTGTTTAAGGTACAATTTGTACTTTGATGAATTCTAAAGTTCATTCTATTGCTAAGATTTTTAGTTTTCTATTGACAGATAACATAATAGATTACCAACTAAAATTGCTACATAAGGCCTTCCATGAGTAGAAAAAATGGATTCCTATTTATATAAGTTATCTTTATAGTTTATATATCTTTATATATATGTTATCTTTATAGTTAGAAATTATAGGTCATAAAATATTAGTCATTTGGATGTTTAGTCATAAAAATAATTTAACCCATATAGGAAACAGAATAACTGTAAAAATCATTTTTAAAAGGTAATTACCAGTAAAAAAAAAAAAAAGAAAGAAAGGAAGGAAGAAAGGAAGAAAGAAAGATAGGGGAAAAAGTGAGAATAAAGTTCAGTCAGGACAATTTTTTAAAATTTTTGTGGTATATAATAACATATTTAAAAGTTTATTGCCATATTGAATTCAGGAGAAACATTTTGTTAAATCAATATTATTTCAAAGTAAAAGAAACCCATTTCTAGGTAGAATAGTGGATAGAACATTGGACTTGGAATTTGGAATATTCATCTACATGAGTTCCAATCCAACCTCAGAAACTTCCTAGTTGTGTTACCTTGGGCAAGTTACTTCACCTTGTTAGCTTCATCTTTAAAATGGTCTGGAGAAGGAAATGACAAACCACTCCAATATTTTTGCCAAAAAAAAAAAAAAAACAACAACTTTCACAACTCATGATGTCCAAACTGACATCATAAAGTGTCAAATATGATTGAAATGACTCAAACAAATTCCAATTAGTACAGATAACTTTAAAGTGTGAGTAGTAATAAAAGTTTTGAAGAGCTATGTGATATAAATGATTAAAATTGTAGTATTATAGATGATAAAAAAAAAGTTCTTCAATTCAATTCAAATTGAAGCTCTATAATGTGAGCAATAAGTGAGATGGAAATAAATCCCTATTCTTCCCCAAAGCTTAAGAGACAAAGAGAAACATCCGGCCTCCTAGTAGATATGTATATTAGGCAAAAATCAATTAGAAATAAGTAAAGAACATAGATACAAGTTTTATGGAGGAAAATGTGTTCCAACAGTAGCCATCACTAGAATGTAACTCTTCTTCAATAGTAACATTTTATATATGTATAAAGTAGAACATATTTAACATATAAGAGGTACCCAAATATTCAACATAACTGCCTATAGGTATTTTATTCAATTAGTCCTCCAATGGTGACTAACATAAAAATAAAAATATGCGCACGTATGTAGATACACTTATGTTTGTATATAGATTTATATACATATATTGTTTAAACTGTGTGTCTACATACATATATGTGTTATAGAATATATAACAGGTTATAGAATAATATAGAATAGAAATAATATAGAATAATGATAGATACATAGATGATTGCTATATAGAGATAGATTTTGGCATAAATAAGGATATTTAGAGGGAGAGGGAAGGGAGGAAAGAGAGGAAAGAGAAAGGGGCCAGGATAAGGGTGGTAGTGCTAGAGTAGACAAAAGTAGTGTTTTGCGATAAGGAAGACAGATTCATTTCTTGACTTTGACACATTGTACTAACTGCAGGTTATAGATGAGTCACTTTATTTTTCTTTGACACTTTCCCCTCCCTGGAAACTAAGATTCTTAGTTAGAGAGAAGTTTGTGGATATAAAATGAAAAACAGGTTTTGAAATCTTCATAAGGTTGGACATATGTGTAAACATAAGCATATATATGCATGTACATGTATAACTATGCGCACACATATATGCATAGTATATACTTATAAGGCAAACCTTCTGTCTATTTCATTTCGTCTCTATATCCACAGAGATGTAGTGTAAAGGAAGCTCTCCAGGGTCAGGGTGATTTTGTAGGCTGTAACATTGTGGAATTACTGGTGTTGCTTGAATCCATCTCTGTCCAAAGGAAGAAGCATTACTATTGTTTAATCTTATCTCTAGCATAAAGCTGAAGGGAGTCTATTATGTGACTAACTTCCTTTGTTTCCTCCCAGAGGTTACCTTCTCCAGCATAGACAAGAAGTAAACCAGACCAAAGATATAAAACATCCCACTCATCATTCCCAACTTCCCAAAGCATCTATCACGCCTTGCTTCCCTTACATCCAGTTCTTACCATGCCCTTCTTCTAATGCCTGTTGAGGCACTGGACGGAATGGTGTCTGAATATCACAGGACCCTCTTCTATTCCTCCATTACTGTGGCTCTTTTCATAAGTGTAACTCATGTCATCCCTCACATATAAACTACTTCAAGCTAAATACGAAGCCATGAATGTGAATGTAAAACTTTCCCAAACTATTCTTAAATGTTATTCCCATTTCCTGTATGCTAGAAGCAATAGTCAAATACATATGGGAGATGTTGTTTTTTTTTTTTTTTTTTCCTTTTGTGACAATTACTGCAACATCCCCTTAAGGTTATTTATTCAAGATATCCATTGATCCACTGATAAGAAAAACCCACTGTGGGAAATGGAAATATAGTAATTGCAATCTATTTAACACCACCAAACAAGACTTTGGGGAGCTTTTAAGAAAAATTATATATATTTTCTTTTTCCTTAGTTAAAGGAAATAAATACATCTTATTCTAATGAAGTTGGAGTACTATAGAGGAAAGTATATTAAGTGAACAAATTAAGCAAAATTTTTAATATCAAAAGAAATGTAATTATCAAATTTTGCCTTATCTAGGTAACATCAACTTCAAATTTTTCAAAATGGAGACTTTTAAACCTTTTCCTGTAACCCTTTCCCCTATGCATGCACACACATGACAAATGCAAACAAATATACATACACATCTTTCCCTCTACTGTTACCTTTCATCTACTCTGCATGTATATGGTATATACCTAGTTATCTACTCATTGTCTTCCCCAGTAGAATATAAATTCCTTAAAGACATGAATTGATTTTTCTTTTTTCTTTCAATCCCTAGCTCTCAATATAGGAATACAGAAAAGACTTAATAACAATTGTGAGCTGATTAAAATTGATATTCCTAAAATATTTTCAGAAGACTATATATTTCTAAATATCAATAACCTTGTTAGGTATACCCTCATAACCTAATGACATTAGATTTTCACACATGTAACGTCATATTAGAAACATTTATTTTCGTACTGACATATAAAATAGACAGCAAACAATCTAATAGCATAAACTATTGACATATGGGAAGTTACTTATTTTAGGGAGCAGAGTTAACTTTCTTTAGCCTGTGGGCAATGCAATTACATACTACAAATGTTGAAACCTATAAAAGTTATTATATTTCTCCATTTTGTGATTGGTAAGAACCTCTGTTAGACTAGCAGTAGAAGAATATCAGAACTCATGTTATGGGGTTCTTTTGGCTTTGAGTGAGGATCTAGCCAATTTTCAATGTTAGTAACACAACTGGTGCCCTTTGGGCACTTTTCATGTCTACCCTTGAAACTCTGCTTATGTAAGGGAATACAAAATGGGGTTTGTGACTTTGATGCTCTCCTATTTAGAGTGCCTAATGAAGTTACTTAACTTTTCCACATGTTAATTTCTTCGCCTGTGATGTCAGGATCCGATTGTCTTCTACTTGCATAGCTCAAAGTTAAGTAATAAATATTAATTTGCCAATGCCTCTGAACAGTTTTCATTATTAAAAAATGTTACATAAATACAAAGCAGCATAATTATTTTTTCTTGACAACATCAACATTGCTTATATTATGTGGATTCTTCCATGATTTTTTTTCTAGTTCACACTTTTTCTCTTGGCTCAATGATATACCTTTAATTTCTAAGTGCTGGAATTTTGAAATAAATTGCAAAACAAATCAATCTCTGATAGATAAATGAAAAATGTGCAATGAAGCTAAAAATATCCTCCACGAAGGTGCTAGTTGGCTGTGTTGCTTAGCTACCCATGACCACACAGCCTGACAGCATCATGAACTCCCAGGCAGAGCTGGGTATAATTACCACCCAGATTTCCATTTCATTCGATTCCACTTACAAAAATTGAGAATTTGGAAATGGGCATAATTTGAAGATTTCACTATTATGAATTAAGGAGAATTTCTAGTTGTTCTCATTTTGTACTTAGAATATGCCCAAATGGAGCCATGAACATATCCCTACATTTTTCGTAGGGGAAAAATTGGCATTTTCAAAGACAGTTTTGTATTTCAAAAGCAAATAGCTTTGTTGAAGAAAAAAGTACCTTTTTCTCTTCATCTTGTAGATATTGCTTTTTATTTTTTCTTTAAATACAAATGAAGTAATTTGAAGGACAATAAAGACTGCTCTACATTCTTGATAAACTCTAAAACATTGGGCTTTTTCCATTGGAGGTGAGAATTCTTTCATGCAGCTGTCCTCAGTTCTAATTTTTAAATGGAGGTTAATTTCTCAAACATCTTAGATGATTTACCATAGTACTGTGCACAGAATACAGTAATTCAGCTCATCAGACAACAAAGCCCATTAGCGGATATTGCCAAGTCTCTACTAAAAGACATGGATAAAGGAAATGCAGAGATTCATATCCCTTCATAATTAACACACATAGCTTTGAGTGCAGATTATAGTAGGATTATGTTGAATTAAAGGAGTACATTTGATGCTCATTTTATAGATTTCTTATTGCTTATCATGCTTATCTGAAATATAAATGCATGTATTTAATGTCATAAACATATAATTGAAACAAATAGCTGAAGTCCATTTATGCCATCTAAAAGCAAAAAAAAAAAAAAAAAAATTGAGTTCCAAGTACATTCTTAGTCATTTGCTGAATTAAGATTTACATTTTGAAGCATTTAAAACTCAGGCGTTTTTAGTAGCTAAATTGTTTTAGTCCCTCTACTTGCTATACCTAATGATTTTTGGTTAGGTTGATAAGATTTGAATTTGATTTTTTTTTCTTTTTCCAAGAGATTAGGTATGGTAGGCAGAATAAGCTAATTTTTTTTATCTCTTTTGAATTTCATTTCCTATATAAAAATGGGACTTAGTCCTTTCAATAGAGGGGGAAAAGATTACATTGTACACAATGAAAACTGTAAATTTGGGGTGTGGGGAAATGTTTTGAGGAAAACTAAACAATAAAACCTAGACATTCCCAATTGCAATTAAGATATCAATTTTTCTGATCCCATTTTTTTAGTAATATTTCCTTCTTCAAATTCTTACATTTATCTATATAATTAGATATTTTGTCCTTCTCCCATAGAAATGTAATTTAAATTCCAAATGTATTAATATCTTATAGTTATTTAAATTAAATTTAACAAAAATTGCAATTAAATTAAAAATAGTTGAACTCTTTATTCAAAAAATTTCTCTAACAATGTTCCAACAAAACTTCTCTGGTTGCATATTATCCATAAAATAATGTCCTTTCATTAGCTTGGCATTTAGGCAAGACCCTATATAGTATGTCTCTAACCTTTCTTTTCAGACTTATATTTTTTTCTTCCTTTATATAGTCCACATTTTAAGCATTAAAGACTGTTCCCTAATCATAGTGCTTAGTCATATATCCTCACCTCCATCTAGTTACTGCCAACCTCTTTTTTTTCAATATCCAGGTTTCTTTATGATATTTCTTCTTTTAATAGGGACATCTCTCCTACTAGAAGAAACATCTTCTGATCTTCTTGTTAGAAGATCTTATTAGAAGAGACATCTCTCTTTTAGAAGAGATGATCCTTTTTTTTTTTTCCTGAGGCAAATGAGGTTAAGTGACTTGCCCAGAGTCATACATTTTGGAAATATTGAGTGTTTGAGTCTGATATTTGAACTCAGGTTCTCTTAACTTCAGGGCCAGTGCTTTCTCCACTGTTTCATCTAGCTGCCCCAGATAATATGATCCTTAAAGGTGAAGGTTACATTATTTTCATGTAGGTGCCATAATTATACCCTTTTTAAAGATCAGGAAAATAAGGCAAATAGGGCTTAAGTGACTAATTCAAAATCTCACAGCCACTAAGTTACAGAAGTAATATTCATTGACTCATGATTGTCTCTTGTAACTAAACTGAGGTAATGTCAACAAACTAATTTTCTATTATTCATCTTGGAGTCTTCCTCAAGAGCAAGTTTAATGTCTTATGCAAAATAGAAGGTCAATAAATGAATATTATATTGAGTTGAATTAAAATACCTATAAGCCAATAGTAAATTCAGGGTTTAACCTGATCTTTGTATGGTAGTACTGTCTTTTATAAATAGGGGCTGACATTTATTTCACTGTTCAGATAGGGTCAAAGATCAAATAATTCAAATGATTCTTTAATTTTGTAATACTTCACACTATTTCTTGTCTCTCACTCTATTAGGTCAAACTAGTACTACTACTATTGCTAATAAAGATGGCAATAATAATTATGATGATAACTAACATTTATATAGGATTTATTATATACTTCTATTATCTTCATTTAAAATGTGATTAAGTGACTTGCTCAGAATCACACAATTAGAAAATATTGGCGGCTCGATTTGAACTCAGGTGTTTCTGACTCCAGGTATAGTAGTATACCTGTTATGTCATAGTAGACTCTTTGCTGTTCCTCAGATTTGGAATTATATTTCCCACCTTCATGCCTTTTTCATATATTTTGTCATAAAGTTGTAATGCACTCTCTCATTACCTTCTAAGAATTCTTAGCTTATGTAAAAGAACAATTAAGATACCAACTTATTTTCTGATCCCCCTATTTTTAATATTTTTCCTCTTCAAATTCTTACATTTATTTATATAATTAGGTACTTTGCCCTCCTCCCATAGAAACCTAATTTAAATTCCAAATTTATTAGTCTCGTAGAGCTATTTAAATTAAATAAAATTTAACAAAAATCATTCATCATCAAGACATTTTCCTATAGAACTCTTAAGGGAAAGGACTCTTTCCCTCTCTTTAAAATTCTAATTCCAATCTGAATATTTCCATCTAAAATCTAATTTAAATCCCAGATAGATATTTCAATTAAAGTCAATGAGTACTTTTTTTTTTTCCTTGAAGCTGGGGTTAAGTGACTTGCCCAGAGTCACACAGCTGGGAAGTGTTAAGTGTCTGAGACCAGATTTGAACTCAGGTCCTCCTGAATTCAGGGCTGATGCTCTATCCACTTCGCCAACCTAGATGCCCCCAATCAATGAGTACTTTTGAAGAATTTTACTAACTTTTGAGAAGATGGATTATTCCTGCCTCCATTTTTGTATCTTCACTACTAAGCAAATTATTATTCCCTCTAAACTCTCTCAGTCCCCCTATTATTATTTTTTATACTTATTGCCTTATGAATCATATTGGGAGAGAAAATTCTGAACTAAAAGGAAAAATCATTGGAGAGGAAAAAAATAGAAAAAAATGAACATAGCATGTGTTGATGTATATTCAATTTGCATATTTTTTTTTTCTGGATGCAAATGGCATTTTCTATCCAAAGTCTATTAGGGTTGCCTTGGATCACTGAAGCACTGAGAAGAGCCAAGTCTTTCTTGCTGTTATTGTGTACAATCTATTTCTGCTTCTTCTTGTTTAACTCAGCATCAGTTCATGTAGATCTTTGCAGGCCTTTCTAAAATCAGCTTGTTTCTCATTTTTTAATAGAACAATAATATTCCATTACCTTCAAATACTACAAACATTCCCCAATTGATGGGCATCTGCTCATTTTTCAATTCTTTTCTACTAAAAAAAAGAGCTATTACAAATATTTTTGCACATGTGGGCCCTTTTTCCCTCTTTTATGATTTCCTTGGGATAAAGACCCATTAGTGACACTTCTGAGCCAAAGGATATGCACAATTTGATAACCCTTTGGGCATAGTTCCAAATTGTTTTACAGAATGGTTGGATCAGTTTTCAACTTTACCAACAATGCTTTAGCATCCTGCATCCCCTCCAATATTTATCATTATCTTTTCCTGTCATTTTAGCTAATCTAAGAAGTGTGAGATGGTACCTCAGTTTTATTTTGCATTCCTCTAATCAATAGTGAGAGCACTTTTTCATATGACTATAGATGGCTTTAATTTCATTATCTGAATATTGTCTGTTCATATTCTTTGACCATTTATTAATTGGGGTCAGATTCCTTATTATTGTAAAAGGCAATATCATTTGTCCATGTTCACAAGTTTTCATCCCAAGGGGGATTGCTTCAGCTCTTCATTATCTCTCATCTCCCGCATCTAGTCTGTTGCTCTCACTTTTGCAACATCTCTGCATAGCCTTCTCTCCTTTTGACATTCCCACCATTGCCTCCACATTACAAATCTTTAATAGATTGTATTCTACATCCCCCCAACACACATACACTAGCATAATTTCTTCAATGACAAAATTGTGAAGATCAAATAAGACAGCATATGTAAAGTGTTTTAACCTTATACCTGCCTATAAATGCCCACTGTTAGCACAGGATCATATATTTGGAGCCTGAAGAGGATATCTATTCAAAGCCCATGATTTGACAAGCATTTTTGATGATGATGATGATGATGATGATTATAATGATTATGATAACAATGATAACTCTTCTCTAGCACTTACAACATGCCAGGCATTTTGTAATTACAATTTCCTATATCCTCACAGTAACTCTGTGAGGTAAATTGCTATTTTTATTCCCATTTTAGAGATGAGAGAATTGAAGTAAAGCTGCCCAGGATCACACAAAAGATAAGGATTTGAAGCCCAAACTATCCTCAGGACTTCCTGCCCAGCATTCCATCCATTTTGTCACTTGTGAGACTATGTAGACTCAAGGGCCTGCAAGGAGTAAGTGATGAGCCAGGATATGAAACAAACCTTCTAGTTCTAACCTCTTTCTCCAATATCAATCTGCATTAAAGGTCATCTGGACTAAGTCAAATGTTATAAGTGTAAGGAAACTGAGTCTGAAAGAAGAAATATACCCAGGAAAAACATAGGTAATACATATACCCAGGGATTTAGAGTAGGCCTACAGACCCAAATTTTATGTTTTTTTTTTTTTAACACTAAAGAATATTTGAAATTATCCCATGTGGGATTTTTAAATTCCTGTTTTTTCTGTGCTGCTTTTAATGTTGGAAATAAAGAGAATCCACAGAAATGAAGAAAAAATAGAAAAGAAAAACTAAAAACGAAGGAGAAACCTATGAGATAAAAGTAATTGATGTTACTAGTATCATATCCCACCTGGTCTGTGCAGGGAGGCCAGGCACTGAGAAGAGTAATGGGAAGTCAGTCTTTTGCTAATAAACAGTCACAGCAGGGGCAAGAACAGGAAAAGCAAGAGGAAACCTGTTCTAAGACACAGTCTGCAGAGGGGACAATTTGCATCGCTATTGGCTTTACCCATAGCTCTCTTTCTATCAGGACCTCAAGCTAACCCTGCCCCCATCCCAATTCCACCACCACCTCCCAACACACACACACACACACACACACACACACACACACAGCACAGCTGCAACCTGCTTAACATAGAACAGCTGCTTGCTTGCTGCTGGCCTGGACAATTTAGAGAAAAAGCTGTCATTGTTTTGGGGTACATGTGGCATTATAACAGGGATATAAAGAGTACCAGACATCTGTCACCCATGTCCTACAAGAATGAAATTAGAGCTGAGTTCTCAACCTGAGAACTAAGAACACAGATAGACAGACAGACAAATAGATAGGCAGATAGACAGATATATAGGCAGATGGACAGACAGATGGGCAGATGGACAAACAGAAAGAAAGGCATATGGATCTACAGATAGACAGACAGACAGATAGACAGGTAGACAGATAAATAGGCAGATAGGCAGATAGGAAGATAGACAGATAGGCAGATGGACAGACAGGCAGACAGGCAGATAGGCAGATAGACAGGTAGACAGAAAGATAGATGATAGTGGTAAAGAGGATATATGCATTTTTATAAAATATAGATAATAAAGGAATAGATATAGATGCATATGATAGAGATATATGACACATAAAATGTATTTCTAATTATTTTCTTTATCATTCTATGTAGTTTATTTTTTATTGATTTAAAAAACCATATTTATGAGAAGGGATCTGTAAATTGTATCAAATTGCCAAAAATATTTATTACATAAAAATTGGTTAAAAACTAGACTCAAAGTTGATAGCCTTTAAGATTTTAGGATATCAATGGGAAAGAAAGAAAAAAAAACATAAAAAAAACTGAAAAAGAACATGCTGATACTAAAAGTTAAGGAAATATCTAAAATCCTTTGCAGAAAAGATCTATGCACAGAGCAAGGGTTGTAATAGATAACCTGACCTCTTCCAGCTCTGAAATTTTATGATTCTCTAGGAGACAAAAAAGGAAATAATGGAATCTCTCCTTACTGGATTGAGAAAAAAAACTTAGTTTCATAATCATAGATGCATTACTAATAATTAACTGTCTTTTAATATGCATAACATTGTGCAAAAGAATATGGGCAACAAAGCAAGCATAGGAAGTGATAAGGTATGACAAGAAATAGACTGAACCAGGAAATCCCAAAAGCTGGATTTAAGATCAATTTTGTAAAAATCAATGAAACTCTCCTAGCCTTCATTGCCTTTTCAATCAATTGACAGCATACTAATAATATTGCATACTAATCAATTGTCTTTATTTTATAACATTTCTCTTAACTATATTCTCTATATTCACACTACTACTACTCTTTTTCAAACTCTCAGAAACTTTGTTCTTTGTTATTGGAGCAGCCTTTTCTCTGGTCACCCAATTTCCAGCCTCTCTGTCAAAGAGCTACCATAGTACCATATTCTTTTTGTTTTGTTTTGTTTTTGTTTTTTCTTTTTTCTGAGGCTGGGGTTAAGTGACTTGCCCAGGGTCACACAGCTAGGAAGTGCTAAGTGTCTGAGACCAGATTTGAACTCGGGTCCTCCTGAATTCAGGGCTGATGCTCTATCCACTGCGCCACCTAGCTGCCCCTCATAGCTGCCCCTCATAGTACCATATTCTTAAAGCATATATCTGATCATATTCCTCCTATAATTGAAAAAAAATGAACAAGAACAACAAAAAACAAAATCATTTTTATCTTCAAAACATAAATATAAACTACCTTTTTCTAGAATTAACTGACTACAAAAATGGATTAAATAATTATAATTAATCAATAACATATATTATTATTATCAATACAAAAATATTCCAAATCATTACTAATTAAAGAAATACAAAGTATTTCTAAGTTTTTTCTCATGAACATCAGAGTAGCAAAAATGACAAATAAGGAGAATGATAAATGTTGGAGAAGCTGTGGGAAAATCGGCATCACGTGCCCTTTGACCTAGCTATAGCACTACTATGTCTCTTCCTAAATGAGATCAGAGAAAAAGAAAATAGTCTTTTATGTACAACAATATTTATAGAAGTTCTCTTTGTGGTGATGAAAAACCTGGATATTAAGAGGATGTCCAACAATTGAGGAGTGGCTAAATAAGTTAAGCTATATGTATATGCTACCGTAGTATGAGAAATCAGGACAGAGATGACTTAAAAATAAGACACAGAAAGATATATTAACTAATTCAGCAAGTAAAATAGAAGAATAGTTTATAGTATAAAACCAATATTATAGATATGAACATTTTGGAAAATTTTTATAAACTAATAAAGAATGAATGAGCAAAACCAGAGCAATTTATATGATGACAACTTTGCCAAAAAAAAAAAAAAAGTAGAGAATAAATATTTATTTAGTAACTACTATGCATCAAACAATGTGTTTAGCACTTTTCAAATGTTGTCTTATTGATCCTCACAACCGCCCTGGTAGATATGTGTTATTATTATCCCCATTTTATATTTGAGGAACTAAGGAAGGTAAAGGTTAAAATCACACAACTAAGTTTCTAAGGCCAAATTAGAAGTCATGTCTTCTTTCTTTTCAGACTCAGAAGTCTACCTTTTGTGCTACCTAACTACTTTTGAAAACACTGAAATCTATTATCAAGTATAAAAAGACAATGATTCCAGAAATCCAAAGATGAAACATGATATCTATTATGGAGAAGGAACTTGTTTAGAGTTTAGAATGAAATATAATTATTTGTATACAGATAGTGGAGAAATTTGATTAACCGTGTATATTTATTATAAGAAATTTGTTTATATTATTTCTTTTTCTTAATGGGATGGGAGTGAAAATTTTAAAAAATAATTTTTAATTGAAAGGTAAGAGTGAAGTTTATAGATATGAAATGTTATTGGCAGTTTCAGATGAAATTAACATATTAGTTTCACTTAATTTTTTCTTTGCTGCAAAAAACCTCATTTGGAGTTAAAATAATCTATAATATGTATAATGTAGAAAACAAAACACATCAATAAAAAAGAAATGATCCTCCAACATGTTGGCAATATAATTTATGATTTCACTTGCTTTATACGTTCTCTGGTCTAGCAAACCTAGACTAATAGGTTTTTTCCTAATGTATTCTATATTCTCTCTTCACATTTTCATTATTTTGTAATGATATGTACTTAAAACATTCTTCACCTTTATGCCTCTTAAATGGTTAAGTCCCTTCTCTTCCTTCCAGTGCCATATTTTCTGTTGAGCTTTTCCTGCTATTCTTTTTCCTACATCCCCTTAAAATAAGCTCCCACAATTTTCCAATTATTTTAAAGTCCTTGATTTGGGTCTTTCCTTTTCTTTTATTACATTACTTTTCATCTTCGTAATTCATGTATATGACAGATCCTTCATATTGGACTTTAAAGATATTGAGGATGAATACTCTGTTGTTTATTTTTATCATTATATTCCCAGTGGGATATAATACTTAAAGTGTTGAATATGCAATCAGGGAGATTTGGTTTGCAATCCTCTCTCTGATACACAACTATCTATGAGAATTTAGATAAATTACTTAACTGTTCTTTTTATAAGATTTTTCCTGCTAATGGAAAGGTTGTGATCAATGTTGAGGGAATTTGGAAATATAGAAAACCACAGATACCTTGAGGTATTCCCGACATGACTAGTATTTTGTACTTAAGACCATGGAATCCAAAAGAGTCTAGATTTTAGGTAATAAGAACCTCAAATGTCATCTGATGAAACTTGTTTTCTTTTTACATAGAGGAAACCATTGGTTTCTCAGCTTTACATCCTATAATATCAATGTTGGAAAGTTTCTATGTTTATAGCCCACATATTAACAACTTATTCTCTCAAAATAATGATGAATGAAGTAAGGTCTTTTTACATCTCTATGAAGAAGCTAGGTGGCACTTTGGAGAATCTGGGCTTGAGAAAAATTCATTTTATTGAGTTTAAATCTATCCTTAAATACTTACCATCTATGTGATGTTATTTGCCTTGGTTCCTCATCTAGAAAATAATCTGGAGAATAAAATAGCTGACCAGCATCCAGTATCCTTATCAAGAACCCCAAATGGGGTCACAGTCAGACATGACTGAAAAATGATTGAGCAATACAATAAAATAAATATATGGGGCACCCAGGCAGCCCAGTGGATAGAAGGATACATATTTTACTATCTATGAAACCCTAGTAGAGACAATTAACCCTGTTTGCCTCAATTTCCTAGTCTGTAAAATAAACTGGAGAAGAAAATGGCAAACCACTCCACTATCTTTGCCAAAAGAACTCAAAATGAGTTTAGGAGTCATGAAATGCATTAACTACAAATTACATTCTTCCAGACTTTCAAAAAAAATCCATTTTAATCCACAGTATAAGAAAGCAGGAAAAACCTTAAAAGTATTATAAAGAGTGGGGTAGCAAGATGGCACAATGGATACAGTTTCAGACCTGAAGTTAGGGAGAATTATTTCCCTGAGTTCAAATTTGGCCTCAGACACTTACTATGTGACCCTGGATAAGTTGCTTTATCCTTTTTGCCTCAATTCCTCATCTATAAAGTGAACTGGTGAAGGAAATGGCTAATAATTCCAATATTCTTGTGAAAAAAACCACAAATGGGGTCATAAAGAGTCGGATGCATTTGAACAACAACAAATTGTAAAGAATATAACTACAAAGATATGGCTTATCCTAACACTCCATTCCTGAAGAAGCTTGAAATACTTTCCCATATTAACTGCACATCCCTCAGCTTTTTGTTGGTTAATGTGAAAGTCATAATGATTTTAATTGCCCTTTTTATAATACTATTTCCTTGGGATTTTATTTTTCTTGTTGAAAGACTTACTGAAATGTATCCCAAGGAGAAATATTGGGATTAAATAAGTTAAGTATGTTTTAAAAGTTATGTTAAAAGGAATTGGATTAGAACCTAATGGGATTATATAGGAAACCCAGAAGTATTCATATTCTTTAATACAGCAATAAAGAAGTCTCACTCTATCCACCGAAGGTACGTGGATATCTTAGCAGAGGCCAGGTTCCATATACTTCTATAACCCTATGGGAAGATTGAATTAATTACAGTCCCTCATTAAAGTCAAAGAAATTGAATTTCTGTTAAAATATTGGGAGATGTTAACAAAATGTGCAAGGCTATCAGCTGTTTCCAATCATTAATTTATTTTCTGGAATTGTATTAGCTATTTTGAAATAGAGGAGAAAAAAATCTAAAACTCAAGTCTGAGCATGAATGAAGTTGTAGATATTTAATCAGGATCATTTAGTTTTATGGACAGATGTTAAAAATCATTGAAGTATTTAAATATTTTTGTTCTTGGGGACCCTTGACTTAATAACTTTTTTTCCCTTTCTATAGTTTTCCATACGGATAAAAAAATCCATTGCTCTTTGTTTCAGGTCAAAGCAGTGGTTTTGAGTGGTCCTAAAACTACTTATCCCTGTAACAGTGGGAGAAAGTTTTATATTCCACATATAATTTGTCAAAAGTTCTTATCAGATATGTGATGAATGTTGTGTGCTATTTTGTTCACATAAGGGACATCTGTGTATATAAGGTATATAGAGAAGCAACAATGGATATCTCTAATCTTTTCCCCCAACCCTTCTCTATGGAAGACTTTGATTTCTGACTAGAGAAAAAGCCAGAGGTTGGGCTCTGTGATACTCCTCAGGAAGGAGTACTATGCTAGAACTCTATCTGATCCCTTAAATATTGTTAATCTAAGGTAGATTTATGTAGATATAGATAGACAGATAGATAGATATCAATAGATAGATATCTTAGGTTCAAACTTCATTCCTGATTGCTATCCCTTAATGGGAAGGAGTACCCCAATTTATATAATCAAGACATAGTAACCTCCTCACCAAATGGCAGACCCATAAAGAATCCACATAATAAATAGCAAATATCAATAGTTATCAATAGATAAACACAAATCAAAGAAAGTATACATATAAGAGTATATACCAGATAATAATTTAAAAAAATGAATGACTTCTCCCAATGGGAGCAAGATAACCTAGCTCAATTAAGAGAAATTTCATCCAAATAAGAAACTCCCTGATTTTATCTGTGTAGTAACTTGATGAAAGTGCTAGTATCTGTACATGTCAACTTCTTCCTAGACTCTCTTCTTGAACCTGAAGAGAGTCTGAAACCCTTGAAGGTAGTAGCCAGAAGCCTTGGCCTTCTCTTTTTTCCTAAAATCTTGACAACACTTCTAATAAACTCCATTTCTTCCACCCCCGATAAAGAGGAAGGAATAATTGATTAATCAACACCAATCAGGTGAGTCTTCTACAAATGGTCTTAAACCACAGAATATACACTTAGATGTCAGATTCCCAAGATGCCAAGTGTTTGATATTGTTTTAATAACAGTATAGGTTTGTTATGTGAAGACCAGTTACTCAGGTAAAGGTCAAACTTAATTTGATGACAAGGTGATCAATCATTTCTCTATAATGATTTATAGACAGTAATTGATAATTGCTAATATTTATATCCAAACCCTTCTCACAATGACACAGCTACCACTTCAATTTAGACCTTCATGCTTCTTTATTGTGATTAACTATAATAAACTGATTAATCCTATGACTCAAAAATTTTTTAGCACTTCAATCCATTCTACACATAGCTGCCAAATTGATTGTCCCAAACTTGAACTTAAATACATTATTCCCTTGTTTAATTAACTTCAGTGATTCCCTATTGCCTCTAGGATAAAATATGAATTCTGTTTAACTTTTAAAGTCCTTTAAACTTGTTATTCCGGACTCAATTAAAATTGCTTCTCTTCTGCTATCTAGACAAATTTCTCTTCTCCCTCATCCTCAATGCAATTCAATAAATATTTAATTAAGCATCAAGTATGTGCTAGGCATTTTGCTAAATGGTAAGGATACAAAAAGAGGCAAAGGACAATGACTTCAAGGAGGTTATAGTCTAATGGGAGAAACAGAATGGAAAACAAATATTAAAAAAACAAACTTTATACACAATAAATGGGAAATAATTAAAACAGGTAAAGCACTGGAATTAAATGGAGTTAAGGAAGATCCATTAAAAGGGATTAAAAGGAACCCAAGAAGGGAAGTAGACAGAGTGACGGAGGGAGATCATTTCAACATGGGGAACAGCCAGAGAAAACATCCAGAGACAAGAGATGAAGTGTCTTGTTTAAGAAGAGCCAGGAGAGAAGTGTCCTAGAGCAAAGAGTACACATTAAGGAGTTAATATTTAAGAAGACTGGAAAAATAGGAGAGAACTTTGGGTAGCAAACAGTTTATTTTGTATTTGCTCCTTCAGGCTACAATAAGATAGTGGAGTTTATTGTATAGAGGGATGACATTTTTGGAACTTCCTTTTAGGAAAATGGCTCTCCATTTTGATTTGGATACCGTTCCACTACCCATATGATATAACTGAAATATATTCTCTCCAAATTGGCATCTCATAGAATCCCTCTTCCTTCAAGACACAGTTCAGGCACCATATTCTATGTGAATCTCTTTTCCTGATGCCCCTCACTGCTAATTCCATCCCTCCCAAACTATCTTATATATAACTATTTAATATGTATTTCTATTTACTATCTTTATATTTGTTCTGCATCTCATGATTATACATTTGGTATTTTCCCCTTTAGAGTATAACTACATTAGGAGTGGGGATTGCTTTATTGATTGTATTTATATCCCCAATGCTTTGATTGCACCTGACATACAGTAGGCATTTAATAAATTCTTGTTGATTGATGGATTGGCTGATGAGCTATCATACCAGCAGATCAACTGAATCATATTTGTATTAGTATTACAGCCAAAAGATCTAAATAAGTTTCACTTTCTTGAATTGACAGCTCAAAGGTTCTCTTTAGAGAAGTAAATGACAGAAAAATTAGTCTTGCTTCTCTGAGCCTCAGTTTCCTTATCCTTAAAATGAAGGACTTGAGCTTCATGATTTCTGATATCTCTTCTGTCTCTAAGTCTATGATCCAATGACTATGTTCTAAAAGTAATAGCAATAATTGTTTTCTTTTTCATAATAGGAGGAGAGTAAGAGGTGATGGAGGGGGGAGACAGGAAAAAAAATATAATTCCTGAGGAACCTGATATCAACTGCTTCTTTTTTGTTCTTTTTACTATTCATTAAGTTTTCTGAAAAGATTCCTAGATTAATCATCATAACTATTTGTTTCTGTTTTAAAATCTCTTTTTTTGTAGGGTAGTAGGCAAAGAATCACAGTTCTTTTCAGCAAAAGGCCCCTAACATGTAGTATGAGAATTATGCTTATCAAGGTGATACAGGAAATATTTTTAAATCTCTATAAAAATTCAATTGAAATATTCCAAAAATTATATTCTTGGGGGAGGGAAAGAAGGTGAACTTTCCTTTGTTAAAAAGTATGTGATAGTTACTTCAAAGAGCCAAGATAGCAAAATGAGCAGTGAATCACTGTAATCCTCTCATGTTCACCTCTAAGCAACTATAAAATAGCACTCCAATTCATGTTCTAGAGTAACAAAACTAGCAAGGAAAGACATAAAATGAAACAATTTCTAATCTGTGAAACCCAGAGAACCAGAAAGAGGGGATCTCTTTCACTCATCTAAGGG
Source organism: Sminthopsis crassicaudata (assembly GCF_048593235.1). Classification (NCBI taxonomy): domain Eukaryota; kingdom Metazoa; phylum Chordata; class Mammalia; order Dasyuromorphia; family Dasyuridae; genus Sminthopsis; species Sminthopsis crassicaudata. Next base: position 388,336,356 of record NC_133619.1, on the reverse strand, counting down.
AATGGGATATAGTCTAAGTCAGAGAGTTCCCTAGTAAATTGGCAGCAAGCACCACCTAACCAAATCAGCAACAAATCCTGAGTGTCAGAGGGCAGAATGGGCAAATGCCAACATCAAGACCCTCCACAAGTCTTGGCAATACTAGGGGAGCCTATAGATTCCAAGTCTGGAACTACCACATGCTCTGGGATAGTGGCATCTTTCCAAAAATGGACTTCCAAATGCCTCAGTACAGCCTGGGCATTTAGATATTCTCCAGAGGCCAGATCACTATGCGTTTCATCATAGCCCTGAGACACTTTGGAGAAGGATGAGAAGAAGGAAGGTTGGTAGAGAGCTTGTGGCAATTTTTGTCCATCTCCTTCACTTCTCCCCCGAAAAACCAAGGACTTTTGCTAATCCTGACTCTGGCTGATTCTGAGGCCTCCAGGGAGCTTAACCGGACTTCAAATTGTGGTGCTCAATGTGTGACCAGGAAATAGGGTGAGTGTTTTAATAGACAAAGAGGGAACTTACTTTGTTAAGGGCTAAACTAGTAACCTTTTCTAACTGAAATGGAGCAGATATTAGGAAAAGATTCTCCCCCATTCTCAACTCCACTTCCAACTCCGCACTGAGGAAGCTCTATAGAAAGCATACTCAGGTTGATAAAGAGACAAGGTTTGCTTGTAACTTTGGAGCAAGTCAATGAACTCTTGGATATATTAGAATGCATGTCCCCTTGGTTTTTAAAGGAAGAAGATATAGGGGCAGATAATTGGAAACTAGTAGGAGATCAATTATGTGAATACTACAATGATAAAGGTCCTGAGTCAATTTCCAAGGAAACAGTCTATATTATACAACATAATACAACTGTCCTTAAAGAATCCCACAAGTTATAGAAAAAAGAAAAGTTTTAAGAACAGCCAGATGAGAAAGTGTGAGGAAAAAGAGGAAGACAAAGGACAGATTAATGGCAATATCACCAGAGGGCTTGAGGACTTAAGTAAACTTAAAGGACTTTGTGATTCTTGCTCTCACAGCCCAGATTCAACTCCACCTATGGAGCAGGTCCTTGACACAGCCCCATCAACTTCACCTTCCAGGATGGAGGGAGGAGGAGTAGTGAAAGGGACAGTGATACCACCAGCACCTCCCCTCAGCAACCACCCCCTCCTATGACTAGATTGCAAAAAACAATACTTAAAGCCACAGAAGAAGGACAGAATACAGCTGACTTGAGAATAGAAATGTATCCTCTGATTGAACAGTTTAACTCTTCAGGTCAAGAAAGTAGAAGTACTTCTTTTGATCTAGAAAGCCTCAAAGACCTGAAAAAGGCTTGCACTCTTTATGGGCCCGCATCATCTTATGTTAAGATGTTATTACAGAATTTGGCTTATGAAGTCTTAACCCCTAGGGACTGGAAATCTATAGCAAGGACATGCTTAGAACCTGGACAAAACTTCTTGTGGCTTTCTGAATATATTGAGCTCTCTGTAGGATACAAGCCTAATGAAATAGTCAAAGTGGAGTTAATACTCCAATCACCTATAGCCAACTAACAGGTGTAGGTTCTTATGCAGAAATTTCAGTAGAGATTAATTACCCCACAGCAGCATATGAGCAAATTGCTCCTACTGCTGCTATCAAACCATGGGGTTTTTCCCAAGTAAACAAGTAAACAAGACAAAGGAGAAGCCTTCACAAAAATAGCACAAGGGCCAAATGAACCCTCTGCTGATTTTGTGGGACATTTGCAGACAGCTGTCATACAAACTATTGGTGAAAATTCAGCAACAGAAATTATGATAAGGCAACTTGCTAAAGAAAATGCTAATGAGGTTTGTAGAAGTAACATACTAGGACTACACAAGGATGCTCCTCTAAAGGAGATCATAAGATGCTGTGCCATAGTGGACACAAATACTTTTTATAGCCAAGCTATGATGCAGACTTCCCTAGATGCAAACATGGGAAGACAGGGTCCCTTTTTGACAAGAACTTCCAGAGAGACTTGTCAATGTTTTCAATGTGGTAAAGTAGGGCATCTGAAAGCTTAATGTTTACATACCAGACAGAGTGAGAAAACAGACTGTGAGAACAAGACCCAAAACCCCATGTCCAAAATGCAACAGAGTCTTCCATTGGGCATCAGAATGTAGACTGATTCAGGGAAATGGGATGAGGGGCCCAGCCCCAGGGCCTAAGGCAAAAAATACTTGGGGCATGATGGCAGCTAATGCTACACTCAAAGTGCCTAGAAGTTCAGTACCTAGACATGACCAATCAGCCAGGAAGCAATATGGAAAAAAAGGGGTTACATAATCAATTAGCCAGGAAGCAACCTGATGGGAGAAAGAGATTACAACTGGGGAGAATATAGTTGTATGCAACTGGAACAACTGAGATCCCCCTGGAAATGTGAAATCCCTTGCCTCCAGGCACAGTAGGCTTGACCATTTCACCTCCTGAGAATACTCCAAGTCACTAATATAGGCAGACAATGTGTGACTTATCAACCAGAAGTAGTAGCATCAGGTTTACTGATACAGACTCTTAATAAGCAATGTGATGATACTTGTCCAGATTCTGACTCCAAGCAACAAAATCCAGGAATATACTGGACAGTAGCTGTGATAATTGACCAACCTATGCTCACTATCTATATAAATGGTATACCATTAGAAGGATTGGTAGACACTGGTGCAGATCACACAGTCATTAAAAGTGCCAACTGGCCCAGTCACTGGTCAAAGATTAAGGCAGATACCTATATGTCTGGTGTAGGAAAATCAATAGCAGATGAAGTTAGTGCTACCCCTTTGAGATGGACATTTGAAGGTGAAACAGTTTTTACTCCTTTTATAGTTGAAAAATCCCCATCAATCTGTGGGGAAGAGATATTTTATAACAATTAGGATTAAAAATGAGTACTTTGGTTTTTTAGGCAGGGCTGCTGTTGAAGGCCTGCCAACACTCTCACCTGTTCCTATCCAGTGCAAAACTGATACACCAGTGTGGATAAAACAGTGGCCCTTAGCTAGTGATAAAATTCAGGCTTTATTACATATAGTACAGGAGCAACATGACCAAGGACACTTAGAACATTCTCAAAGTCTTTGGAATTCCCTAGTATTTGTTGTAAGAAAGAAATCTGGAAAATGGAGGATGTTGACTGATTTAAGAAAGGTAAATGAACAGATGGAAACTATGGGAACTCTTCAGCCTGGACTTCCATCTCCTACTCAATTGCCTAGAGAATGGCCTCTCTGGGTTATAGACAACATATAGATATAAGGATTGTTTCTATTCTATCCTTCTAGATAAGGAGGATATGAAAAGATTTGCCTTTTCAGTGCCCAGCGTTAACTTATCTGAGCCTTATAAAAGATATGAATGGACAGTTTTGCCACAGGGAATGAAAAAGAGCCCTACTATGTGTCAAATGTATGTTGCTGCTGCTCTTACTCCAGAAAGAAAAGAATTTCCAAAAGTACATTACATGGATGATATATTGGGATGTGCAACTGAAGAACAAATGTTAGAAGCATGTCTACAAAAGACCATAGAAACTCTAAGGAAATACAAATTGCACATAGCTTCAGAAAAAAATTGAAAGACATGTTCCTTTTCAATATTTAGGATATGACGTATACCCTAAAGTGCTTACAGTACAAAAACTTTCCTTAAAAACAGAGAAACTATGTGGCAGCTCTTTTCATAGTGGCTAGAAGCTGGAAGATGAATGGATGTCCATCAATTGGAGAATGGTTGGGTAAATTATGGTATATGAATGTTATGGAAAATTATTGTTCTGTAAGAAATGACCAACAGGAGAAATACAGAGAGGCTTGGAGAGACTTACATCAACTGATGCTAAGTGAAACGAGCAGAACCAGAAGATCATTATACACTTCAACAATGATACTGTATGAGGATGTATTCTGATAGAAGTGGATATCTTCAACATAGAGAAGAGCTAATCCAATTCCAATTGATTAATGATGGACAGAATCAGCTACATCCAGAAAAGGAACACTGGAAAATGAGTGTAAACTGTTATTTTTACCTTCTGAATCCAATTCTTCCTGTGCAACAAGAAATTCGGTTCTACACACATATATTGTATCTAGAATATATTGTAATATATTTAACATGTATAAGACTGCCTGCCATCTGGGGGAGGGGGTTGGAGGAGGAAGGGAAAAAATCTGAACAGGAGTAAGTGCAAGGCATAATGTTGTAAAAAAATTACCCATGTACTGTCAAAAAAAAAAAAGTTATAATTATAAAATTAAATTAAAAAAAAAAAAAAAAAGAAAAGGAAGCCTTTTAGATAGTGTACTAGGCTTGGCTTTAGGAAGACCCCATTTCAAATGCCTCTTGATACTTATAAGATGTGTGCTTAAGGTAGCTCCATAGAAGGAACCTGGTATAGTTTTTTTTTTTAATTCATTAGTCTAACACCTTAAAAATGGACAAATTCCACCCCTTATGTTTGATGTTATTTGGGGTAATCTCACTGGATCTCAATTTCCTCATCTGCAAAACAATCAAGAGTTCTCTCACTTCCCACTCTAGGCAAAGAAAAAGAAAATGGCAAACCAATCCAGTATCTTTGCCAAGGAAACAGCAAATTGGATCATGAAGAGTCTGATGTGATTTTAATTAAAGCTTTATATTTACAGATATTAAAAAAAAACAACAAAGAAACTAAACACCTTAAATGATTTTCAGGAATTAATGAGGATATCCAATGGATGCATCCAGTGTGAGGCTTGACTACCTATCAATTGCAACCATTATATGACTTTTTAAGAGGAGACAGTGCTTTAAACTCACCACACGAGCTTACAAAAGAAGCTCAAGAGACTTTAAGAGAAGTTGAACTGGCTTTATCCAATGTGGTTGAAAGAGTCATTCAAAAACCCTTAGAAATATCACTTTTTGCTACATAAGAAGTACCCACAGCAGTCCTTCATCAAGGAGAGAGTGTGATAGAGTGGGTGAACCTCCCAGCACAACCAGAACAAAGATTTACTCTTTACCCACTGCTTGTGGCTAGAATTTTATTAAAGGCCATTAAGCAGCACAATTATCTGGGATAAGACCTGATAAGATATACAACTTTTATACTAATGCACAAATTAATGTATGCTGTGAAAGTATCACAGAGTGGCAAATTTTACTGGCCACAGCTCTAGTATTATGCAAAAATAACATTTGTGCTGTATACTCTTGTGACTTAACTATAAAGAGAGTAGTCAGAATTCATTTTCAGTCCACTCAGCAGAATGAATTGTATGCAATCATGCTAGCTCTTATTTATTATCCAGAAGATATAAATATAATATCTGATTCAGCCTATTTGGTAGGTGTGGTACAAAGAATTGCCACAGCTGAAATAAAATTTGTAGCTTCCAATATATATTACCTCTTTAAGGAACTTCAAGAGTAAGTGAGAAAGCATTCAGGTAAGATTTATATCTTGCATGTTCACTCTCATAGTGGACTTCCAGGTCCTATTTTTGTTGGTAATTCACAGGCAGATAGCTTTCTAACCATGTTGGCCAATACTCCTTTATTTCAGGAAGCCCAAGCATCTCATTTTAAATATCATCGAGCTTTACATTTACAATTTGGAATAACAAGAGAGGAAGCTAGGAATATAGTAAAAACCTGTCCAGTTTGCATTCCTTTCCACACTCCTATGCTTCCTCCAGGGAAGAACACTCATGTTTTGAGGCCCAATGAAATTTGGTAAATGAATGTGAAACATTATAAATTTTTTGGTCATCTGTCTTTTATTCATGTTGTGGTAGACACCTTTTCAGGATTCACTTTTACATCACCAGCAGCAAAAGAGACAGCCTGAGTGGTCACTGAATTCCTTACACAAGCATTTGCAATTATGGATGTGCCACAAGCAATAAAAACACATAATGGACTTGCATATACTTCTAAACATTTTGCACACTTTTGTGCACAGTATAAGATTTTATACACCACTGGTCCTCAAGGACAGGCAATAGTAGAGAGGAGAAAAAGAGACATTAAGATGCTCCTCCAAAAACAAAAGGTGGAGCCTCGAGAACTTCTAAATCTAGCTCTTTATACTATTAACTTCTTGATTTTTGACAAAGATATGCTGGCTCCAGCAGACAGGTTTTATAACCCACCAGAAGGGCAGTGCAAGCAGCTCCACTATCTTTAGATAATCACCAGGTGATGTGGAAAGATCCAGAAAGTGGTAAATGGAAGGGACCAGATAGGTTAACTGCTTGAGGGAGAGAGTTTGCTTGTATCTCTACAGATAGAGAAGGAATCAGATGGGTGCCAACGAGCCATAATTGCCTTGTCCAAGGGAGAGAGATAGAGCAGACCCTTGAAATGAAGGAGAAGATCCAAGAAATATCGGATGGTTCCATTGCTGACTGTGCCCACTACTGAAAGAGCATGGCAGTTATGGCAACTGACTCATGGACATCAAGAATTGTTGGACTTCAAAACCCTGAGGAATCATTGGAATCCCTGAGACATGAAAAGATTGTTGTAGGACTTGAAAACCCTCAGGAATCATTGGATTTTCTGAGAAATGATAAGACTATTTCAGGACTTCAAAGTCTACAGGAATCATTAAATTCCCTAACATATAAAAAGATTGTTGCAGGACTTCAAAAACTTGTGGGATTCATTGGGTTCCCTGACACGTGAAGCAATGGACAATAGACTGGTTTTGGACTATCTCTTGGTTGCTGAAGGAGGTGTGTGTGTGTGTGAGACTGTTGTTTACATACCCTCCTTCTAGGACTTCTGGAAATCTTTAAAAGACCATGTTGATTTATATTGTTTGTTATATCACTACTTGCATGTAGTTTCATGTTTGTTACACCACATTGAGCATGCACCAGCTGTGGGGAGAATCATCACTAATAGCCTGTGCATTATTGCTATATGCTGTGTAATACCTCCCATGCTGATGGGTTTGTGCATACCTGTTTCTAGTAAGACCCTTCAGCCCAGAAACCTCCTAGCAATATCTGGCTTGACTCCCCACTTCTATTTGATGTTTTTCATCTCTTCCTGAGAAGTCAGGGAGAGAGTGATCACCTCATTTTTGGGGTTCTCACATCCCTAAGAAGTCAAAGATGGTGTGACCACCTGTGTTCTAAAACAAAAGAAAGCAGAAGATGTAAAGGGCTGAAACTCTGAATAGGTGCAGGTGAATCAGACAATGGAGCACTTAAGGCTAATTACCTATTGGACAATAACTCTATTACCATATGCTTGGGAAAATGGCCCTTCTCACTATTCTATGCTGGCTCAATCTTTTGGTGTATACAGATAATTGCAGGAGGGATTAGGGGGTAGAGTAAGATAAGCCAGAGTCACTTTGGAGGAGGAGGAGAAGAAGGGAGGTTGATGGAGAGCTTGTGGCAGTTTTGTCTATCCCCCTCATTTTACCCCCTAAAGACCAAGGACTTTCACTTATCTTCCAGCTGCTTTCTGTTTAAACTCTGGCTGATTCTGAGGCCTCCAGAGAGCTCCAGACCCCACAGTAACTATTAATAATTGTATCACTAATAGCACTACTAGAAGAAATACCCATAACCAGAGGTTATGGGTATAAAGTGAATTTGAGGGAATTATATTAAAAATTAAGTGATAAGAAAAAGGAGTGCATGTGTGCAGAAGGAAGGGAGAGATAGAATGGTGTAAATTATTTCACATGAAGAGATGCAAAAGATCTGTTGCAGTGGAGAGGAAGATGAAAAGGTTGCTAAAGAGCATCACTTGAACCTTACTCTTATCAGTATTAGTTGAAAAGGGAATTGATATATAGTCAGTTGACTACAAATCTATTTTACACAACAGGGAAGTAGAAAATTAAGTAAATATGGAAAGGGGTGGGGATTGATAGAAGGGAGGTCAGATCAAGGAAGTTGGAAAATAGAAAGAAAAAAAGATGAGGGTGGAAAAGGTGAAAAGAGAAAGAGAACAAACAGGAAAAAGAATAATATGGAGAAAATTGCACAAGTAATAATCACAACCCTGAATGTGAATAGAATGAACTATCCTATAAAATAGAGTAGACAGTTTAGTGGATCAAAAAACAGAATCCTACAATATGTTATTTACAACTTGAAGGAGAGAGACACACATAGTAAATTGTAGGGGTAGCAATCCTGATCTCAGATAAAGCAGAAGCAAAAATAGACCCAATTAAATGAGATATAGAAGGAAACTACAACTTAACAAGTACCATAGAGAATGAAGCATTATAAATACTACATTTATATGCATCAAATAGTATAGTATCCAAATTCATAAAGGAGAAGTTAAGTGAATTATAGGAAGAAATAGACAACAAAACTAAACTAGTTGGGAATCTCAATTGCCCCTTCTCATAACTCAATAAATTTAACCAAAAATAAACAAGAAAGAAACTAATTAGGTAAATAGAATATTAGAAAAGGTAGATATAACAGGCCTTTGAATAAAACTGAATGGAAATTGAAATAAATGTGTTTTCTTTAAAACATATGCTACCTACACAAAAGCAGACCATGTAACAGGCATAAAATGCTCAATATGAAATATTAAAAGGCACAAATATTAAATATATTATTTTCAGATAATAAAAATATAATAAAAATTATATTGGGCAAAAAGTAATGGAAAATAGATTCAAAATTCATTGGAAACAAAATAATCTAATCCTAAAGAACAAATCAGTTAAGGAACAATCATAAAAAAATGAATTTTATTAAAGAGAATGAAGACAATGAGACAACAAAACATATGAGATGTAGCCAATGCATTACTTAGGGGAAATTTGTTTCTTTAAATTCTTACATCAACAAAATGGAAAAAGAATAGGTCAGTGATTTAGATATGCAATTAAAAACTTGAAAAAATGAAACAAATTAATATGCACAGTAGGTCACCAATTTTGAAGTTCTGAAGAATAAAGGTTATATTAATAAGATTGAAAATAAAAAACATGATCAGTGGAATAGGATAGGTTCACAAGACAAAATAGTCAATAACTATAGTAAGCTAGTGTTTGATAACCCAAAGACCCCAACTTCTGGAATAAGTACTCACTATTTGACAAATATTGTTGAGAAAATTGGAAAATATTATGGCAGAAACTAGGCATTGTCCAATACCTAACACCCTATACCATGATAAGATCAAAACAGGTACATGATTTAGACATGGTGACACTACAAGCAAGTTTATCATTTATCTCTCAGAGATGGAGAGAAGAAAGAAATTTGTGGCCAAAGAACTGGAGTACATTATAGAATGGGAAATGGATAATTTTGATTATAATAAATTAAAAAAGGTTTTGTATAAACAAAAGCAATGCAGATGAGATTAGAAGGGAATAGAAAACTAGAGGGGGATTTTTACATCCAAGGATTCTGATAAAGGCCTCATTGATAAAATATATGGAGAATTGACTCAAATTTATAAGATTACAAGCTATTCTCCAATTAATAAATGGTCAAAGTATATGGATAATTTTCAGATGAAGAAATTAAAACCATTTCTAGTCATATGAAAAAATTATCTAAATCATAATTGATCAGAAAAATGCAAATTAAGACAACACTACACATTCTACATACTTCTACACATCTCAGATTGGCAAGATAAGAGGAAAAGATGATAAATGTTGAAGGGGATATGGGAAAATAGGGACACTAATACATTATTGGTGAACTTGTGAACTGATCCAACCATTCTGGAGAGCAATATGGAATTATGCAGAAAGGGTTGGCAAACTGTGCATATCCTTTGATGCATCAGTGCTACTAGTAGGACTGCATCTCAAAGATATCATTAAAAAAAGAGAAAAGGACTCACATATGCAAAAAAGTTTGTAGTAGCCCTTTTTGTACTGGCAAGGAACTAGAAATTGGGTGGATGTCCTCCACTCAAGAGAATGGCTGAATAAATTATTGTATATGAATGTGATGGAATATTATATTCTATAAAAATGATCAGCAGGAAGATTTCAAAAAGACCTGGAGACACTTACATGAACTAATGCTAAATGAAGTGAGTAGAAACAAAAGAATATTGTACACAGCAACAAGAAAATTATGCAACAATCAATTCTTCTGGACTTGGCTTTTTTTCAATAATGAGGTGATTCAGGCTAATTCCAATAGACTTGTGATAGGGAGAGCCATCTGCAACCAGAAACAGCATTGCAGGGACTGAATGTAGATTTCAACATAGTATTACTTGTTTGTTGTGATTTTCTTGCTTTTTTCACATTTTCCCTCATTTTTGACCTGATTTTCTTGTGCAGCACAATAATTGTGGAAATATGTATAGAAGAATTTTATATGTTTAACATTTGTTGGATTACTTGCTATCCAGACCAGGAGATGGGGGGAAAGGAGGAAGAAAAATCTGGGACACAAGATTTTGATAGGGTGAATGTTGAAAATTATATTTGCATATATTTTAAAAATAAAAAGCTATTATTTTAAAAGGGGATGGGGTGGGGAAAGGATGCATGTATGCAAAAAAGTTTGCAGTAATCCTTTTTGTAGTGGAAAGGAACTAGAAACTGAATGGATGCCCATCAATTGAAAAATGGCTGAATAAGTTACAGTATATGAAGGTTATAAGATATTATGGTTCTATAAGAAATAATCAAGATGATCTCAGAAAGGCCTGGAAAGACTTACATGAACTGATGTTAAGTGAAGTGAGTAGAATGGAGAACATTGTACACAGCAACAAGATTATGAGATGATCAATTCTGATGGATTTGGCTCTTTTCAACAAGGTGATTCAGACTAATTCCAATAGACTTATGATGAAGAGAGCCACCCGCATCCAGAAAGAGGATTGTGGACATTGAATGTGGGTCACAACATAGCATTTTCACTTCTTTGTTATTGTTTTCTTGTTTCTCATTTTTTTCCTTTTTGACCTGATTTTTCTTGTACATTATGATAATTGTGGAAATATGTATAGAAGAATTGCTCGTTTAAAATATTGGATTACTTGCTAACTAGGGGAGGGCATAAGAGGAAGAAAGGTAGAAAAATTTGAAACACAAAGTTTTGCAAGAGGGGAATTTTTGAAAACTATCTCTGTATATATTTTGAAAATAAAAAGCTATTATTTAAAAATAAATGTTAAAAATGTACATGTAATTGGAAAAAATAAAATATTATTTTTAAAAATAAAAAAGAAAAACAAAACAAAACATAATAAAACAAAAAACCTAGTGACCTGGAGTTGGTTTTATGGGAAAAAAAAAAAAAAAAAAACTATAAGATAAATAAGCCATTGGTTAATTTGATTTTTTTAAAAATATCCTTCATAAATGATCCATTTCTAATGGAAATTATTTTCTTTCATATTAATAAGAGATAGAGGAAAGATGTACTAAAAGCCAAGAGATATAAGAATCCCAAATCTGGAGAAATCCTACTTTAAGCAAGTATCCCTAAAACCAACACTTGGGGGCAGGGGTACCTAACATAGTTTCTCAATGTGAGTAGATAGTTAGTAAATTTTGGTTTGCTGAGTTGAGTTAAATTATACAAATTTTACCTTGCTAGCATGACATAGTAACAGCTTCAGTTAATGAATCAGGAGCTGTCTTCAGAAATAGGAAGATGGGATTCAAGTTCTGCCATTGATGTGTACTATTTTACCTGCATGAACCTGGAAGAATCAAAAATCTCTTAGTGAATAAGATGACTCTCTAAGACCCAGATGCAAAGCAGATTCCAGTCTATATTGATAAAGGAAGCTTCCTTACTTGGCATTTATTATACCAATACAATTGTATAACTAGTCAAAAAAAAATCTTAAAGTTAGAAGTAAGAGGTACATCATATTGCAACCATTGTAATAATTCTAGTCAAAGTCTAGCAACTCCTTTGCCTTCTCTTTGTGACTTGACTGGAAAAAGTGAGTCCTAATGAAATACTATGATAATAAAACTTAATAAAATATATAATTTGAAAATTGAATTCAGTTCAAGGTTTTTTTCCACTTACTTTCAATTCAACCTACATTTTACAATGCATTTCTGTAAAACAACTCTGGAATATAACCTATGTGTTTTTGTTTTGCTTTTTTAAGTTTCCACTTAATTGGCAAATTTGTGTGACCAAAAGCCCTTTCTCAAGATTTGTCCTTTCCTTTGATAAAGTTTTATGAAATCTTTGCTATGTGCAAAGCTCTATACTATACTCAGTTGAATGGATTGAGTGAAGGAATATCACCCTACACAAATTTTGGAAAAGGCACCTGGGAAAAATAATAAAAAGCTGTTGATTTCCATAGCAAAATTAAATGATTCCAGGATGCCTTCCCAAGAGGGTATTTAAGAGAAGGAATAATGATAGTGATAATGATGATACTATTAGTGTTGTTAATAGTAATAATAAAAGAAAGATGGGTAAAGATTACTTAATTTTAACACCAACAAAAAAAGTTAAGAAAATAATACCACAAAATTACTCTCTTCCCAAAAGAACAATTCTAAGGAGAAAGGCAAAGTAGCATTGAGCTAGTTCTCTCCCTAATCTTTGGCTCCTATCCATGTGATATTTTTAGTAAGTCAAAAAATGTTTTGTGAAAAAAAGAATCTATGAGTAATTGCTTTTGAATTTTCATTTCAACAGCAAATAAATATTAGCAAAAAGGAAAAGTTAAATAGATATTAAGAGAATACTTTTTTCAAAGAATTAAAAAGCAGGAAATGACTACCATACAAAATGACTACACCCTCTAACCTGTTAATTAGATGTTGGGTCTATTTCTTTGTTTTGAGCAATGAAATTCATTCCAAAGATCTTCTAGAAAAAGACATAGCAATACATTTTGATCTTGGTAAAAATTTGAATAGTGAATGGATAATCAGAGAAGGAATAGCAGATAAAATGCTAGATATCTAAGAAAATCTGGGTTCAAATTT